>NW_008787855.1:0-224 GCF_000715545.1 Opisthorchis viverrini
TAAATTTAAAAGTACCACTGTGGTTAGCTGCAGATCGGTGTGTGGTGATTGATATGCCGAACATCTGTGCGTTACCGCTTCAGTGTGTGTGGGTCGGTGCGTGCTACAGCATGTGAATGCTACACACCTGACCATGGGGCTGGGTTGTCACTTGCGGTCTGTCATGCCGTTGAGTAGCCATTCTATTTTAAATGTAATGTGCCAACAAATGTCAAAGTGCGCAC
>NW_008787856.1:0-224 GCF_000715545.1 Opisthorchis viverrini
AATGGAAGAAATCCATTTACCATCAGGAAAAATCGACTTCTAGTTAAGTGAATTAGATATATTCATGCTTTCAAGATACGTTGGGGCGCAAATTATAACAAATTTCGCTCAGTCGTGTGTTTAATAGAGCGTTCCTCAGCTTATTGCCGGCATGCAACACACGGTCTTCACAAGAGCCTATCTTCGACGTCATATCGCAAATCTGGATGGTGAGAGAGAGAGAG
>NW_008787857.1:0-224 GCF_000715545.1 Opisthorchis viverrini
ATAGGTTTTTTTGTTGTTTGGACTTCTCAGGCGCAGCAGCCCATGAAGTCGGAGAAAGAGCTCAGTTCACTTGAGCTGGTTTTACAGAGAGTCTAATCATACATCCTCGATCAAGTGACCTTCAACCTATCTCTGTAATGTTCTATGCTAATGAAACCTTGGGAATATCGTACCAGGTCACTGTTCTCTAACCTCCTGCTACTCGATGGCACAGCTGACCTACT
>NW_008787858.1:0-224 GCF_000715545.1 Opisthorchis viverrini
TAAGCAGACACAATAAACAGGGTGCAATGGATCTCGCTTTCTCGAGATTCTTTCACAGACTCTGCCGAACGAACGGCGTGAAAGTGGTTATCAAGGGATATAAAATCAAAGGGAGATGCATACACTCGATGGATCAACACAACACTTACCGTGGTATGTCCAGCTGCAATGTTTCCGAGTCGAATGGTAGAACTCTGTCAGAAAGTCGGTAGTTGGCGAAAAAA
>NW_008787859.1:0-224 GCF_000715545.1 Opisthorchis viverrini
GCAGTGTGTCCATGACCAAAAATACAGCGATATTATATGATAAGTGCGTGCTTGATTTTAGCTTTTTAAATGTAGGAATTCGCAAAATATTATTGCATTCAAACACTGCGCTCGCTTCATGCTTTCGTGCCACCATAGTTTTTCATAAAAAAGTCTTTACGCTCCACTGTTCACCCACTATTTCCCTGTCAAGTAGAACAGTTTACTGTTTGCCTTTCGCTATG
>NW_008787860.1:0-224 GCF_000715545.1 Opisthorchis viverrini
AAAATCTCTGTGTTGTGTAGGCTGTGTTTTTTATCACCAAGGTGACTTCCCTATTTCATGCCCCGAGGGTCTTTGGTGCTTCAGTAGTCTCCTAGTTATAGACTGGTCTAAACTTCTGACTTAATACCGTGCAAAGTTAAAGTGTAGTAAAAGGACTAATAGTTCCTGGAGAGCGTCATCATGGTGACAATATTTTTCTTAGCTTGATTCTCAGTCTGAGCCTC
>NW_008787861.1:0-224 GCF_000715545.1 Opisthorchis viverrini
CGTGCATCACCATGAGGAGGGACTTGCCTCTGGTAGGCTGTCTGGAATCACGAGGAGCTAGCAACACCGTTGGCACCGATGTCCTCGTTCGGCCGCCTGCAACTCTATGATCGGCGACTCCACATAACCGACGAGCCCTAAGAAGGTGAAATCGATCGTTGGCTGTCAGCGTATTTTCAGCAACCTCATGAGTAGCGCACTACAAATATACGTGAACCGCGATA
>NW_008787862.1:0-224 GCF_000715545.1 Opisthorchis viverrini
ATCTTTGGCGGACCACAACCGGTTATTTGGGCGTAGTAACCGAGTCTCCGTCAACCTAATGCTCACCGATTTGCACGCAGTTAGTGAAAGTCCTTTGGTGAATGTGCCACGCAGGTGCTGCCTCATGTTCCCGAAATATCAAACATTTTTTCTTGAAAAATATCACAAACGAAACATCCAATGGAGTCGCCCTTTTTGGGGCTCATCAGACAGGCGCAGTCCTC
>NW_008787863.1:0-224 GCF_000715545.1 Opisthorchis viverrini
TCAGCATCTCTTATTGTGGTAAGATATCAGGAACCAAAGACGGTAATCACTTATAAGAAAATTCTATCTAGAACACTATTACGATACTGGAAAAGGTAACCATATACGCTTTTACGAAATGCGAGATGAAGAGCAGTTTTCAAATAATTTCTCAAAACCTGAGTATCATTAACTAACTATGTGATTAGTACATTTTATTTCGCTCCATAAATACATGAAACTAT
>NW_008787864.1:0-224 GCF_000715545.1 Opisthorchis viverrini
CATATTGTTATATCTCCCCTTCAAAAAAATGCTGAAAAAGAGAGCTAAAACTAGGTGGCCAGAGAATAACCGATGACGAAGAGCACGGTGACAAAAATGTTTTTGGGCCTAATTCGCAGTTTTTGCAACATGTGCTGCCAGTCACATTCTAAGGCGCAAAGTGGGCTTGATTATATGTACGGAACATAGAGGTTTTTGAAGTTCATGTCAGATTCACACTCAAG
>NW_008787865.1:0-224 GCF_000715545.1 Opisthorchis viverrini
GACAGATACAGAATGAATAAGGGACACAGCCATCTCCGATGCTAGAAAAGATTTAGACCAGAACCGGGTTTTGCAGATGGATAGCGCATGAGTGATGCCTCAGGTTTACGAACTTTCAGGAATTGCCCCAAAATGTTACAAGTTCACTACATTGAGAAGCACCGCAAAAAATAAGTACTCCATGAAAGCACATTTCCAGAGGGTACCTTTTATCCGCAGAAGCA
>NW_008787866.1:0-224 GCF_000715545.1 Opisthorchis viverrini
CCTAGCCACGCATGGACAAGTGGTACTGTGCAGACCTGCCTACCAGGGAGTCCAGCGCATGCTGTACCAAGAGATACTCATTATTCATTATTCCGAATTCGTTTACCTCGCTGTCGATTAAGCTCGACAAATCGCTTTGTGTGTTACTGCAGAATATCCCAAGATAAATAAACCTATAGACAAATTTCGTTCTAATCCAGTAAGTCTCACAACATTTCCAGCGA
>NW_008787867.1:0-224 GCF_000715545.1 Opisthorchis viverrini
AGTAGTATGTTTTACCGGAAAATACTGCACTTTCGTTTTTATTGGTTTTACCCTTCAGGTAAGAGCTAGTGCGGTGTTCAGCGAGTCCTGCAAGCTGCACTATCTGTGGCGCTACACAGTGCATAGTTTTTAGGAACGATTTCGAATTCATGGCTGAAATGATGGTGTACGTTTGCAGATGGAACCGTCACGACGGTGCTTCTGACAGATAGACCACTACCAGT
>NW_008787868.1:0-224 GCF_000715545.1 Opisthorchis viverrini
TGTTTTACGATAGGCGGCCGAGAAGCTAACAGACATCAAGCCGTTAAGTGACCCCTTTGGACCACAGGGATGCGTCATAATCTGAATGTTGAGGACAAACGTGTAGACAATCGGCGGTATTGCATCTGCAGTGGTTGATGCTTGGGGCGAGTCAACGGTGCGTCACGAAAGTTGACGCCAAAAACAGGATTGTCGGTCGCCGAAGACCTTCGAGTAGGGCATAA
>NW_008787869.1:0-224 GCF_000715545.1 Opisthorchis viverrini
CGGCTTACATGCCAACGTAACGCATATGCAACAAAAACTCCTGATGCCAATTCCCGTGATGAGCATTCCGGACCCCTACTTCACTATGCAGAATGTGCCAGTCAATCTCCGGACACCCATGATATCCTAGTACCACATAGGTAGCGTTTTCTCCTTAGGATCATTATGTTAGCCATATTTTTGTTCGACTTGCATTTGCTGTATAAAAACGCTGACCATGTGCA
>NW_008787870.1:0-224 GCF_000715545.1 Opisthorchis viverrini
CAACCTTCTCGGTATGGTAGTTCATCTCATCTGCGAGGAATTTTTATCTGCTGATTGCTGAACCTTGTAATATGGGTCTGTGACTTGCGTTGACTGTGGACACTGGGACCTCAAGGGTTGACATACAGAAGTGCAGGAAGCGAGTTGAAAACCGATACGCGCTGGCCTTGAAAAAGACCTTTTAGATGGAGTAACGTCAAGTGTGAGCAACTGGAACGCACGAG
>NW_008787871.1:0-224 GCF_000715545.1 Opisthorchis viverrini
GCGGTCTCATAATCAGCGTTGCAAATAGACGCAAGCCCGACAGTTACAACAAGTATTGGAGACGCAAGAAAACGAGTATGGATACGAGTACAAGGGGCAGTTGTTGGCCGTTGGATTAGGCTGCCACGCATAGGTAAGGTCCCATAATCAGCGTCGCACATAGACACCGACGCGGCAGTTACTATAAGTAGTCGCTGTGAGTGACAACGCCTACCGTCATCATG
>NW_008787872.1:0-224 GCF_000715545.1 Opisthorchis viverrini
GAACCGTCAAATTTGCATGTGAATCACGAATTTTAGCTAGATACCACCCACATCGCTACGAGTCTCGTATCACTCAGGAGTGGGCTGTGCTGACGGTTTCTTCTGGGATTCTTTGGAAAACGATCATTGGACTGTTCTTCTCGTTGTGGTTAACGTGAATGGTAATCGCATCTGTCCCACCGACTAATTCCACAGCAGCCGTAGGGCTTTAAACAAACCAGTGG
>NW_008787873.1:0-224 GCF_000715545.1 Opisthorchis viverrini
CGATAAAGTTCAGTGAAATGGGAAACCAAGGTATCACATAGTAATTCCAGATATTTTTCTGCTTTCAGGAATGATAGACAGGTAGATGGAAAGATAGTAAGTTAAATAGAACACTGGAGAGATTGATAGATAAATAGAGAGATAAATAGATTAGATACATAAATAGATGGATGGATATTTGGATAGATAGAGAACTGGATACATAGACAGATAGATAGATAGAT
>NW_008787874.1:0-224 GCF_000715545.1 Opisthorchis viverrini
ATCTCAGTTTGTCTTCTTTGTTATTTTTTCACACACTAGGATTTAAGGAACGGTTTTTCATAAGCGTCCGGAGATGTACTGTTTTTTCATGATCCGCCCATAAGACCCGGCACCGTGTTTCAGTTCGTCAATTGGATTTAGCCGATTCCGGTCGTGTAAACCCATGTTGCGCATTATCCGTGACACAAACAATATCCCCGTTGCTCCCATCTTCCATGATTTTG
>NW_008787875.1:0-224 GCF_000715545.1 Opisthorchis viverrini
TCGATGCAAGACCCATTGGGATTGGTCAGGGGCCGATCCCTGGTTCTAGGCTGCCTGTCAAGGAATTCGTAGTCAAATGTTTGGTTTTGCTGAAGGACGCAGAAATCACGGACCACAAACAGTCGGAACAACTTAGACAATCCAGCTGTCTGCATTTGTGGAAATTTCGAACCGAGTTCCGGTCAGGCCAGGCCATAAACTGAGCCCAAAACCAGCCGATCAAT
>NW_008787876.1:0-224 GCF_000715545.1 Opisthorchis viverrini
ATCGGGATGCTTGTAGTTGAATGCTAGTATCGGGTCCGGGGGTTTATCGCTATTCTCCGATAACAGATTGCAGAAATTCTGTGGATTGATTTGTTGAGACAATGGCTACCAGGATTCTGTTGTACAGAGGTCACAGAAGAGGTTCAAGAGAACCTGAGAAATCATTCGGTTTGGACGGCTGGTTCTTGGTACAGTGCTTCGTGATACTTTTTTTTCACAGTTTG
>NW_008787877.1:0-224 GCF_000715545.1 Opisthorchis viverrini
AGGCTCAGAACCCAGCATGTGTCGTTTCAGGCTTAAACCCGACCCGTCGTTGCGATCAAACTAAACATTGTCTGTGGTCAACTCGAGGCAGTAAAATTACGTAGTTGAATATATCACAGTTGATATGGCAAAACACTGGTGAGAGGAACAGGAACAAATAATCACACATGTAGTTAGGACCTCATTTAAACAGAGTTTTGAAAAAAATCAGTATCCTATTGAAC
>NW_008787878.1:0-224 GCF_000715545.1 Opisthorchis viverrini
ATGACACCAGCCAACCCTGGATGCATCCGAACTATCAGGTGAATGCGCTCACGTTGCGAGCAAAATGGTTTGTTCTCTCAACGTCTCGAACGACCATCCAGTATGTGTCCAACGGTCTACTAACTCTTCAAGATTCCTCAGCCAGGACGCTTGAATCCGGCCCGCCAGCGTGACTGTCTTCAAATCATTGCACTATATGTAAGATTTACGTTTGAATCCCTTCC
>NW_008787879.1:0-224 GCF_000715545.1 Opisthorchis viverrini
TAATAAGCAACTGTTAGAACTTTTGATAAGCTGATGATGATAACATGATGAACCGGATCATGGTTGATTACTTAAGTTGGCGTGTTGTCCTGACTTCCTTTGAGCAGAACGTTTATGAAAGCAGGGCTGTTGCTCAATACTCCACGTATAAACAGATGAACAAAAAGTTCGACCAATGATAAGAAACAGAAATTCACTTTCTACATTGATTGGAGGCAGCGAAG
>NW_008787880.1:0-224 GCF_000715545.1 Opisthorchis viverrini
ATCACTGCATCAGCCCCATAGTTCTTAGGCATCCGACGCAACAACGATTTTCATGGATGGATCGTATTGGGTGAATAGCAAATCGGAACTCAGCATGGATCGAAGAGAGTTAAAGACACGTTGGCATTCTTCTGAGCACGTCCACCTGTGGCTTTCGGGAAGTAGCTCGTTTAGCGGGCCTCGGCGGCGATACATGGCAGACAGGAGCGAACTATATTGTTTGA
>NW_008787881.1:0-224 GCF_000715545.1 Opisthorchis viverrini
TGGACGTTCACGGAAATTCAAGTGGATGATTGAAATCGTTCATTCTTTAAACGCCGACGAGATATTCACTTTCATTTGAAATTGCCTCTAAACTCCTATTTCGTGTTTGCTATTAAAGAACGTACCGGCGGAGAGCTTAACTCCCGTTCAACGCTACATATCAGAGATACTATAAAGTTTGACACGAGTTGTAGAATGGGATGTAAACATCTATTCCTGATTGG
>NW_008787882.1:0-224 GCF_000715545.1 Opisthorchis viverrini
TAGATTAGAATTTCGTCATGAACCTCAATGAGCTTATTAAAAGATAATACTAGCGATTAGGTGGACATCCGTGCTATACAGCGATGTTTTTGGGAGACCATTTCCGGAGCGATTTTATAGCTCAATCAAATTATTCAACATGAACGTGAGCAATAAAGTGCACAACTAAGGTTGAAGGATAAGCCGCTTATTCACTGTATGTAACAGGACGCTATGTTATTTGG
>NW_008787883.1:0-224 GCF_000715545.1 Opisthorchis viverrini
AGTATTCTTAGCTGATACATAAAGCAACCATTTGCACCCGAAATCTGTTATTGTACAATTTCTGGCGCTGCTGTTTACGAGCCTTGGTCGTTTACCTCTTTACCTTTTCTGCCATCAAATAGTTTCGACGTCATTTCATGCACAGACTGACTTAGCTCAGCATGTGTTCCAAGGTCATTTTATTCAGTGATTGAACAGCATACTGAGAATAGAACATCTCTCCG
>NW_008787884.1:0-224 GCF_000715545.1 Opisthorchis viverrini
GAATGAAAACATTGTGACAGTTTAACTTTACTTCCGGTGGGTGCCTCGGTTCTAATCCCTAGGAAAATTTGCAAAGACTGTTCTGCAGCTTCATGTAACTAAGACGCGTAGATCAAAGTTGCAGGAGGGATGGATCATATTGGGCTGATAGTGCCTTATGGAAACATCATTTTTCGGGTTATTGATCACAGCTTCTATAGTTGCCATTTTTCTCTGACTTACTT
>NW_008787885.1:0-224 GCF_000715545.1 Opisthorchis viverrini
ACAGCTGTTTCATCGTTATTGGGAATCATTATAATCCACATCATCTGTGACCACCTGATATACATCCGGTGAGTAAAGTGTGAGTGACGCTTTCTTGTCTAAATGAGAGTTACTCACCATGCTGATCAGCCGTTCGTGGCCAAAAATTTAACTGTTCAACCACCAGGCGGAAAGTCGTGGTTTCGAAGGTCAGTTTCGTGAGATGCACACTACTGATGATCTTA
>NW_008787886.1:0-224 GCF_000715545.1 Opisthorchis viverrini
TTTGTTGCAAAAATTAAACACAAAGCGGGGAGAAGCAGCTATTGCGTGACTATTTGGTACGGAAGGGCAAACGCCGTGATTTCGATGGATCAACGTTTTCAAGTTCTTTTCCATCATGTTTATATCAGCTACAAATATTTCTTCCTCTTGATCGACAATCAGCGAGTTCAAAATTCTTGCACCATTAATTTCCATACACTAACCCCATGCCAGATTCATGCATA
>NW_008787887.1:0-224 GCF_000715545.1 Opisthorchis viverrini
CCTCTCTCAATAACATCTGAATACGTAGATTCATGGTTCCTTGGTTTGCGGAAGCCATGATAACGTCGATGTCAGAGTTGAACAAAAGAGAACAAGAGGGCGGCTCTGACAAGTTTTATCAGTCGGCAGGAAGCTTCCAGGCAGTTCACTGTAAGCCGACCCAATCCGACCGAAGGTACAGAAATACAGGGCATAAAGAATGTTCAAGAACTTCAATGAGATCC
>NW_008787888.1:0-224 GCF_000715545.1 Opisthorchis viverrini
GCGTCAGCATTAGCCTGTTTTCGCTTCCCGCCCTGTTGTATGCTGCAAGTAAAACAACCCGGCTGATGGCAACACACGACGGACGATGTGTCACGAGTTTATTGTTAGATGTAGGTGTCATCGTTGTACGTGAGCTGTGATATTGTCATCGCGCCCACGCCTGGACGCTTAGGGTCATGAACCAAGTCCTTTGGCTCAAACGCCTAACGGCAAGGCAGCGGTGT
>NW_008787889.1:0-224 GCF_000715545.1 Opisthorchis viverrini
ACTGGAACAGAAAAAGAGGTCATCCAGAATGTGTTCAAACTGTGAAAGGTCTGGTCTGATGCGTGACGCAGCAGCGCAGTCCAAATAGACTTTAGATCGACTGCGGAACCTTAAGAGTTCGTCGCCTACGTACAATTCCTGGGGGTCATGCATGCCTTTCTCGGGATGCCTTGCATTATTTTATGGAGGTGTACGACAGATTATTTACCTCGATGTCCTGACAA
>NW_008787890.1:0-224 GCF_000715545.1 Opisthorchis viverrini
AAATCCGGAACGGCTTCTGTCACGCTGGGAGGCACCAGGATTGAGTGATGCCCGCAATGAACCGAGGTGAGCGCCCACAATGTGAATCCCAGGCCCGAATAGGGATCAAGGCTGAGGACAACTTCGCGTGTCGGATAGAACTCACACTGGACCTTTTGCGCGCGACACATGGCCTGGACCACTTGATGTGTGACTCGTATTCCCGTTACGGTACCTAAGTTATA
>NW_008787891.1:0-224 GCF_000715545.1 Opisthorchis viverrini
TGCAAATGAGTGTATTTCGCTAGAAACCTCATTTCTTCAAGGCTAACATTTGTGAGGCCTTCCAGTGCAGACGAGTTTCATTTTAACCATTTATTATTTTCAACGCAATAACTGAAGAGGGACCACAACATTTTATAAAACCCGATAACCACGGGTTCGTACTGAAGGGATAGAAGCTATTTTAATCACAAAGTCTGCAATACGACTTCCCCAGTATCCGTTGT
>NW_008787892.1:0-224 GCF_000715545.1 Opisthorchis viverrini
TTCGTGTGCCTGTCTTTAAGTGCATCGGTAGCCCTGTCCTGGTCTTCTAGGCTTAGAGAGCAGCAGGCGCATAGATGGTAGGACCGAATTTACCAAAGTGATCAATAGTCGCCAGGTTAACTGTTCAAACCCACTGGGGACCCATACTCTTTTGAGGCCATGGAGGCGAGAAGTTGCACTACATTAACGTCGGACAATAAGCTCAGCTGATTGGCAGGTGGGTC
>NW_008787893.1:0-224 GCF_000715545.1 Opisthorchis viverrini
ACTTCAGACGGCAGTTCATGCTATGGCAGCATGAGGTGTTACTTACGCTGACTATCCGGCTAATTAATCGAGTCAGAGGTAGTACGCACATGTTTTCTGGGTTTCTTAGGAGATAACGAACTCGGCAACTGGTGGTATTTTCAGGTCGTGCTCACTAAGACGCTATTCATGGACAGTGTGTGTGTATGGGATAGATGGACATTTCGTGGCCTGTCATTGTCAAG
>NW_008787894.1:0-224 GCF_000715545.1 Opisthorchis viverrini
GTTCTAGCTGATTCTTGTCACTCCAAATGGATCAGCACAAAAGTACTACTCTCATCTACACGTGATTTTGATTATTGTGGAAGACTGGACTGAATTCCAGCTAAATTGCCCGTTCCCGGTTGAATGTGCTTCACAAAGACAACCTCATGTTTTGAAGGGTAAGATGATCAAGATATCGCAGTAGATTTTCTCCACGGAACACACTGAAAAAATCGTTCAGCTGT
>NW_008787895.1:0-224 GCF_000715545.1 Opisthorchis viverrini
AGAGAGAGAGAGAGGGGAACGCCCACTCAAAACATTTGGCTCGGAAAACCAATCACCAGGCAGCGATGGATTTCCTTCGTTCTATCCCAATTTTGGAAATTTCTAGGGGAAAAATCCACACACGTGTTCCAACCTTGTACTTGGAGCGCCAGTAAACCATATTAGTCTTGAACAGCGCCACTCCTTAAGACTTCCCACGTTGGTTGTTTTTCTGGATTTGAAAG
>NW_008787896.1:0-224 GCF_000715545.1 Opisthorchis viverrini
ACAAGTGGGCTTTACTTCAATCCCACGAACCGTTGAATAACCGGTGTTCCGATTGACGGGACTATACACCTTAGGATTTTCCACTGTGTTTTCAAAGTTCTTTCTCTGCAAAAATGGTGAGTTACAGCAGAATCGCCCACCAGAACCACGCCCTTCTCCCTACTAACAGCAGATTTATGTTTAAGTAGGAACTCCTATGGTGTGAACTGGCACGTTTTGTCTTA
>NW_008787897.1:0-224 GCF_000715545.1 Opisthorchis viverrini
CCAGCTGAATCTCTTGTTCATGATGTTTCAAGCCTTCGTTCGTAAAAATGCCGGAAAACATATCTGGTAGGCGTTGCGCATATATTACCAGTATTCTTTTGAATTCCGTGCCTCTTCGTGTAGCATTTTAGTTGCACAGGTGACTGTCTCCAGTATTAAATTTAACCCCTTTTGGTCGTCGGCTTATTCGCCTTGAAGCGCCTTACTGAACTGGATCCCAGTAA
>NW_008787898.1:0-224 GCF_000715545.1 Opisthorchis viverrini
GGTAACCTGCTCACTTGACCTGATGAAGCGAAACGAGTAATTCCCGCGCCCTTGTGAAACGAGGACTTCTCAATCGACTCGGAACTCCGGATCTTCTTGGATTCTCCGACACGAGTAAAATCTGTTCGAACTGACATGTCCGGATGTCACACCACGCGGATGTTGATATCTGCTGCGTACCCCGGAATTCGGCTGTAAAGATTATGTCGCTGTTCTGACTCATA
>NW_008787899.1:0-224 GCF_000715545.1 Opisthorchis viverrini
TTTCACAAGGTCAGCTACTTCACTATGCTGGCAAGTGTGGTGTTCTACGTGAACAGATGTTTCAGTATACACTAGAAAAATCGAATAGGGTAAGAGCAGTGAAATTTATGGAAGCTGGGGAAATGGCTTTTGCTTATAGGTAGTAGGAGTGCAACAAAACATGTCACAATAGCTGGAAAGAGGAAATATATTGACGTAGGTCACGAACGAAGTAGACCATTGAG
>NW_008787900.1:0-224 GCF_000715545.1 Opisthorchis viverrini
CGGATTGACCTGTCGCAAATGGTCGATTGGTCAGACACGCTAAAGACACATAAGCTAGTTGCCATTCTTGGATTCATCCTTCATGATGTAAACGTTTCTGGCGAGCATTTTGGAAGACGCGATAAACACGACGCATTTTTGGAATTTCAGTTATTTTGATAAATAATCAACATTTTGTGACAGGTTAATGAGTTTCCTAGTTCAACGGTTTTATTCTACGCCGG
>NW_008787901.1:0-224 GCF_000715545.1 Opisthorchis viverrini
ACCCATTTGTAGCGTAGGCATCAACAGCCATGATTCTGTCTTGCGTTAATTTTCGTATACCTAAAAGTACTGTAAATTTGGCCGTGTTCCCGGTGAGAGGCAGGCGCGCACATCAGGCCTCACTGATTGCCGAATTCTATCTAAACTGGCATCGCTTCGCATCTAGGGTCAGTTCTTTAAAATCGATGGAAACATTAGTGAGCAGTGGAGGTGGGTATATCGTA
>NW_008787902.1:0-224 GCF_000715545.1 Opisthorchis viverrini
GAATTGCACGAAATTGGCGAACTAGACCCATTTCACTTTACTCCGCTTTACACCGTGCGGTGGACGAGACTGTAGAAAATGAATTCATCCCCAATGCTATTTTTTTCTCGCTGCCTTTTTTTAAAGTGCATTCTGTCATTTGGGAACCTAGAAGTTCTGATAACGTACCTGAGGACCTCAAACTTACGGACGTGCAACCACGTGACAAGGGAGAACATTAGAGT
>NW_008787903.1:0-224 GCF_000715545.1 Opisthorchis viverrini
TTTTTTTTCGTTTTGTCGTGAAACAAGACTGCAGCTAAACGAGTTGCATCTGCTTTCTCGGTTAATGTTAATCACTGCTATGTTGCATCCTAGTCAGTGTAAGCTGTGAAACGGGCACATCCGCTTTTATTTTGGAATCTAAAATACTTTTTTTTTCAGAAGTACGCAAGAAATTGAGCTTTTAGCATAAATTTAGCCGAAGCATCTTTAAACCTCTACAGGTT
>NW_008787904.1:0-224 GCF_000715545.1 Opisthorchis viverrini
ACATATACTAAGCAACCGGAAGAATCAATCGATCAGTTTGACTGAGTAGTTGGTAAGCGAGAATCACAATTTTACCCGTAAACTGTCCAATAAACTTTCGCAAATGCCCTTCTCAACTTGTCCCCTAACTGGCGGATGCCCCTAACTGCAATCCACCGACTCGAGTTTTTCGTTGCCCTTCGTTGCTGACTCCACCCATACCAATGCACCGATTGTATCTTACT
>NW_008787905.1:0-224 GCF_000715545.1 Opisthorchis viverrini
ACAGAAGTTCTGGGAATATTCCTCTTATTGAACCCAGGAACTGGTAGCGAATGTTCTATCGCATTCTTCGATAGCCTTACCGGTGATGTCATATTTAGAAGGGCAAACATAAAGTTGACGGAAACTCGGGGACTGCGCCTGCCTTATGAGCTCCAAAAAGGGCGAAATCGGTCGTCTGGTGTCGAAGAAGTCTCGGAAACGTTATGCATAGTGCATTACAAACA
>NW_008787906.1:0-224 GCF_000715545.1 Opisthorchis viverrini
CAGATAAGCCAACTAGCCAACTCTCCCGACCCGTTTGACTACGCCAGTCGCCTTCACCGTAAGGGTGCAATGCACTCCGCAACTAAGCAGAGAGCCACCAAAAGCGAAACTTAATCCCCACTGCTGAGTCAGAAAGACTAGTGCGAATGTTCAGCCTTAGTAGGCATAGTGGACGCGAAACTAGAGCATTTTTCTAAAGCTCTGGAGGATGCAAACACAAAGAA
>NW_008787907.1:0-224 GCF_000715545.1 Opisthorchis viverrini
AGGTCTACTTGGTGCAAGAGTTGACGAATGTCTTCCTCAGCTAATCCCGGGTTGATTAGTAGTCACTCGTAGTTTTGTCTTGACAAGATTGTATGCAACATGGTCTTCGGGGCAGAATGGAGGCTTGCATAGTGTTCTCTGTAATCGCCAGATCGCCCTGCACCGTGATTAGGTCGAAGTAGTACACTGGAAAGCAACGGAAAGAGGGGTTAACTCAGAAACAG
>NW_008787908.1:0-224 GCF_000715545.1 Opisthorchis viverrini
TACCACCAGTAGCTTAAAAGTGAAGTAGATTTGGTGACGGAGAAAGCATGGCAAGACCACATGATAGGTATTTTTGGCCAGTAAAATGTTCAGTTCTTGGGCTATAGACCGGAAAAAAATAAGCTAGTGTTTTCGCGTGCTTTCTGTTCAATCTTTCCACTACTTAATCGGTTTATAGTAGCTAAAATTATCTTGTTCATTGTACAGTGGGTTTCGAAACGGTC
>NW_008787909.1:0-224 GCF_000715545.1 Opisthorchis viverrini
ACCTTAGATTACTCCCTAGAGTGCATTTCGCGCCGCCATGTGGCATTTATTCTGTATTTCCGCACCCTGTGGTATAATTATCCGTAGTCCTCCAGTCTCATCTGTGGCCAGTGTCTGCTGGTGTTCCAGCATATGGGAGAGAGACTGCCCCGTTCACCTCCTGGCACCGTGAACTTCGGTACATTCCTTGGCACCAATCGATAGGCCCCAGTCTAGTATACCGC
>NW_008787910.1:0-224 GCF_000715545.1 Opisthorchis viverrini
TTCACAAGCATATCCGTATGTGTCCGAAGGAAAACGGCTATCAGAGGCAGAGAAAATCCTCTCCGTTGGGTACTTTATACTTCAGAGCTCGCCAAATCACCACTAATACCGGTGCCTGTGAATGTCCCAAGTGAAACTGGTGGTTAGTCAACACTTCGAACTTAGCAGATCTTCCGTCCGATCCACGGTGATACCCCAGCAGCCAGCAAGCTCAAAATGCAAAG
>NW_008787911.1:0-224 GCF_000715545.1 Opisthorchis viverrini
ACCCATTTGTAGCGTAGGCATCAACAGCCGTGATTCTGTCTTGCGTTAATTTTCGTAGATCTAAAAGTACTGTAAATTTGACCATGTTCCCGGTAAGAGGCAGGCGCGAACCTTAGGCCTTACTGATTCCTGAATTCTACTTAAACTTGCATTGCTTCGCATCCAGGGTCAGTTCTTTAAAACCGTTGGAAACAGTAGTGAGCAGTGGAGGTGGGTATATCGTA
>NW_008787912.1:0-224 GCF_000715545.1 Opisthorchis viverrini
ATATGTCAAGTTCCATCTACCTTTCTCAGAGTCCGCGAACTCCATGTATTTCGGTGTTACCGAACCTATTCTCAACAGATATTACAGTGCCTGACTTATACACATTTAATCGATTGTTCTTCCGGACAGGTATTCGATGAATACACGCCCTACTGGACATGTTCATCCGAAGTTCATCGGCCGCTCATACAGCGCGGGGCATCATTCACAGGCTTTGGTTTGTT
>NW_008787913.1:0-224 GCF_000715545.1 Opisthorchis viverrini
CCTAGCCACGCATGGACAAGTGGTACTGTCCAAACCTGCCTACCAGGGAGTCCAGCGTATGCTTTACCAAGAGATATTCATTATTCCTTAATCGGAATTCGTTTACCTCGCTGTCAAATAAGCTCGACAACTCGCTTTGAGTGTCACTACAGAATATCCCAAAATAAATAAACCTATGGACTAACTTCGTTTTACTCCAGTAAGTCTCACAACATTTCCAGTGA
>NW_008787914.1:0-224 GCF_000715545.1 Opisthorchis viverrini
ACTTCTAAAACGACCTTCATCTGGTCGGCCAGTTTCCCTATCCCGAAAGAATGTCCCTGAAGCTCCTGAATGAAATCAGTCCCTTGCGGACATGTCTCCATGGAGACATAACCGACAGTTTCGGTACCAAAAGTGGTGTCTAGGATGGATTTCCCTTACATCCATTACTATCCAATTTTGAGGCCAAGATTAACGAAAAAACCGTTCAGCTTTAACACCCTTCC
>NW_008787915.1:0-224 GCF_000715545.1 Opisthorchis viverrini
CCCTGTCGGTTTGGTGGTGACCACGCGCACATCGAATAATCCCCACCGCTTACGACGCTGTCCCTATTCCTGGCCCCCTGTGGCCATAATCCCCACAAGTTATGGCTTTAGTCTGACTGTACCGTTGAGATCATACATAACAGTATGCCACTCACAAGTTTGAGAAGAACGTTGTTATTATTATTATTAAATCAGATACACATTTTCATTGCACGTTCTTGTTC
>NW_008787916.1:0-224 GCF_000715545.1 Opisthorchis viverrini
TGTGTAGACCTGATCTTGCGCCAGGTGCACCACATCGCCTGATGGAGAGTTTACCACTCCTAAAAATGGATTGAAATGGTTATGCGAACTGTGAATCTAGCTGCATAGAAAACATACAGAAAAATGGTGTCATCCTTCCTGATCATTGAAAACCCTCCATCGCTTGACTAAGTCCCAATGAATTTCTCGTCAAATAAAGTATCCGGTCTTACCGGTCTCACTGG
>NW_008787917.1:0-224 GCF_000715545.1 Opisthorchis viverrini
GACCAGAAGGGTGTTACAGCTGAACGGTTAAAAAAATGTCTGAACCTTTAGGAACTGAGTTCCAGCCCACAGGATCATTGCAGCACGGAAGCTTGACCACCACGATAAGGTGACAGCTTTAGCTCAGGGTTCGTAGCATACCTGACGCTTCCAACACAAAATCTGTATGCACGCTCTGCGACCATCGATCAGATATCTGCTGTCTTTCGGAGACTCGGTTACCT
>NW_008787918.1:0-224 GCF_000715545.1 Opisthorchis viverrini
CTTTTGAAATGACATTTGCCCCTCTTGTCTCCACTTTCTACACAAATTCTCAATAACTGAGAGACAGTCATGTGGAAATTTCGCTTAGCCATTCAATATAACTTGGTCTGAAACTATAAACTATCGAAGGTTCTGATTTCGAGGCTTGCAGACCTGTTCAATCAGTTTACCAGACCTTATGCAGTCCTAAACACCAAAGGACACATTTCCATAACCAGCGCACG
>NW_008787919.1:0-224 GCF_000715545.1 Opisthorchis viverrini
AAAAGGACCGTCAACCTTACTAGTTTTGCGCCGCTTGTGAGCCAAGACCCGGGCCAGTTGCCAAAACCAAATTGTGAATGCCAGTAGTTTAATCGAACGCATTCATCCATGCGAGTCTTTTCCATCCCTTGTGAAAGTCCACTATTTCAGTATGTTTTGGGGATATTGATTGTCACATCTACTTGTGTGGTCTTTAGATCCACGGTGTTATCACCACTACACTG
>NW_008787920.1:0-224 GCF_000715545.1 Opisthorchis viverrini
CTTCTTTCTAAGTGCAAGGTTGCATCATGGATACACATACAGTAGGGGAAAACGTTTGTGCATGATCCTTCGTGGCACGTGTCAGTTTACATTTACTTTAATGTTGCGAATGAAATCGAGCACAGAAATGTTTTCGTGTAGGTGTGTGACTGCTGAGGCTCCGTCAGATGACGTGTTGAAAGTTGGCTGACAAAGAGTCGCTATTGGCAGGTTTTTGAATTTGG
>NW_008787921.1:0-224 GCF_000715545.1 Opisthorchis viverrini
GCTGAACTTGAGCTTCGCTCTTATTACAGCTTATCGGCCATGCATATCTCGAAGCATTTTGGGATTGGAGCTCCGAGCATCTGGCCTTGGAGACAAGCGTGCCATGACTAGTCCAACAGTATACGTTGCGCCTGAAAAGGTGCGTTACATTTGACTATTAATATAGCTCCGGGTTGGCTACTTCAACATAATGCCGGATCAACAAGGACCCTGTTCTTCTGCGC
>NW_008787922.1:0-224 GCF_000715545.1 Opisthorchis viverrini
TTGGTGCACCTTAAATTCTTCGATGCTCATTAAACTGAGTTTCCTTTAAGGATATCTCAAGCGATAACTTGCAAAACTTCCCAAAAATAACTTACGTTTTTGTTATGTTTACTTCAAAAGTCCTGGAAAATGAATGAGATCTAAAAGGTTTCTCAAAATATTGCATTTTTGGCGCTAACCAAACCATGAGTTATTCTGCTTTGAACGGTGTAATTGTGTGAAGC
>NW_008787923.1:0-224 GCF_000715545.1 Opisthorchis viverrini
GAACTGCCAAGCTACACAACGGGATGTGCTGTGATGTGAAATCGGTCTATATGGTGCAATGCTGTATTAGAAACTCAGTTATTCTGTATTCAAGCCAGGACTTATAGCCCGGAAGATTTTTTATTCAAAGTATGTTGTGGTTTACCGAGTTATTACGCCAGGCATCCGACTGCCTTAGATTCACTTCGTTCTTTGTATGGGTCGGTGCAAGAAAGTCTGCTTCA
>NW_008787924.1:0-224 GCF_000715545.1 Opisthorchis viverrini
ACCTTGCCGGATGTTTATGTTCACCGCCGCTCACCTGAAATTGTTCGGATGTTGATCCAAACTAGTTTTCCAAGTAGGCTGTGTCGGTGTGGTGTTTTGGTTTGAGGGGCTCTTTTTGTTCAACAAGGCATCAGACATTCAAAAAGATTTATCAAGCGCTCACTCTCGAATGACTGTTAGTATGGTATGTCTACAGACCCTTGTGTTGTAACTTGGTAGACGAT
>NW_008787925.1:0-224 GCF_000715545.1 Opisthorchis viverrini
CCACACTTAGGATAAAGCGTAACTAGATGGTATGTACCATCACTAAATGTTGGACAAACGATAAACAGGTAAACGGTACCCATGTTCATGTCATTCTGCTTAAGCCAAATGATGGCTCGCAGCGGAATTTCCATGTTCGTTCAATGCTCCTGGTCCCTCAGTTATAAATCAACATCGGCTGCTTAAATGCAGGATCACAGGTGGCTCCAATCTACTGATGCGGG
>NW_008787926.1:0-224 GCF_000715545.1 Opisthorchis viverrini
TTCATCACTTTCTGTGACCTCTGTTCTTACTTCTCCAAATCTGTGGTGTGCGTAGCAGGATTTTCTTTTATGTTGTTTCGATCAGAAAGTGATGATCAATCCTCACAAGCCATACAAGCTGAAATTAGTATTATTGCTCCAATAGTAGTCTTCATATTGATGGAAATACACTGTAGAATTCGGAAGGCCCACCTCAATGTGATAGCCTGTTTGGTTTGTTGGCG
>NW_008787927.1:0-224 GCF_000715545.1 Opisthorchis viverrini
TCGCCTGAGTGTCACTCAGACTGTTTAAGATGGGGTGTCAGTAGACCACGATAAAATCTATAGGATATTGGGGGCACTTCAGACCAAAAAGATTCTGTGGTGAAAATGCTAGACAAACGCTTGCCGTGGCAATAACATTCTTCGCTTATTAAAGCACCGCGTGGTATGCGTTTTTCAGTTAATGGAAACACTTCTTTCAAATGGGACTACTGAACAACATGAAC
>NW_008787928.1:0-224 GCF_000715545.1 Opisthorchis viverrini
AAAAAAATGCCGGCATTTGGCCATTTATATCAGGAGCCATAGGCAGCTACACACAGCAGAATTAATTATTCGAGGACCCGTCGTTGTGGGTTTCGTCTATTGGGGTATTTACTTTTGTGGTACAGTCATGTGTTTGGGTGAAGCAAACGAGATAGGTTCAAAACTTGAGACAAACCTTTGCTTTGCCGCTCGAGGAGGAATCTCTAGACACTCAATTTGAAAGA
>NW_008787929.1:0-224 GCF_000715545.1 Opisthorchis viverrini
CCGATAAGCCAGTAACCGAACAACTGAACGTTTACCCTCCAGTCTGTCATACCTACTGAACTCACATTAGCAACCATTTGTACTCTGTTCACCTAGTCGCATCGTCTTTGGCTTGGTACGCCAAAACAAAATTGCTCTCATCATTTGCAGCCGTTTGAAGAAAATAAGTTACTGCCCCTATTGTAAGTTTCGTCGGAGAGAGTAAGTTGAACTTCACCAAACGC
>NW_008787930.1:0-224 GCF_000715545.1 Opisthorchis viverrini
CAGCGAAATCCTTGCGAATACAGCCGTCTCCTCGACTCACGTTTATCACACGATAACTACCGTCGACGAGGCCATCGTAACCACGATACTCTGTGGAACACTCAAAGAGTGTAAACCACTCGGCAGGTAGACGAGACGCGAGGCACTTCACCTTCGAGGTAACAAAGTGCCCGCGTTTCGTGCGTTAATCGTGGTTACTCCGGCTTATCGGCCGCTAGACGCTG
>NW_008787931.1:0-224 GCF_000715545.1 Opisthorchis viverrini
GTCTTCCGTCGTTGAAGAAAGCAACCCGCATCTGATTAATGCAGGCAAACAGTCTGAGGCTGGACTACCAAACAGCACTTGGTTTCATTTATTTTTTGGGCGGATTTAAATGCATACCCAGAAAAATGAGACTTTTAGAACACCTCAACATTGCAAGTAGTGAAATCGCTCAACAAATTTCTATTTTCCGCCGACTTATCATATAATACTGGTCAAAATTTACA
>NW_008787932.1:0-224 GCF_000715545.1 Opisthorchis viverrini
CAACTGGGTTGAGGCTGCTCGTAGCAAATGAGCCAAGGCATTATTGCTTGTTCGAAAGAAAATCTACATAACCCTTAGGTCACCTCGGCCTTAACAGGTATTCTGCTTCTATTAACTGAACGATCACTGTAAAACTTTTTCGAAGACTATAAGTCCTTCGTATCCTTGTCATTGATCACATGATATCG
This sequence comes from Opisthorchis viverrini, assembly GCF_000715545.1. Classification (NCBI taxonomy): domain Eukaryota; kingdom Metazoa; phylum Platyhelminthes; class Trematoda; order Opisthorchiida; family Opisthorchiidae; genus Opisthorchis; species Opisthorchis viverrini. Next base: position 189 of record NW_008787932.1, read on the forward strand.
ACGAGCAAATACGGAATGGATTCATAAACCAGATTC
>NW_008787933.1:0-224 GCF_000715545.1 Opisthorchis viverrini
CTGGATCGAACAAAAGCGAAGCACTCATGAGACGCATAACAAATACAGCGGCCAAAACTTATAGCGTATACCGCAATTAGTCCGCAAATCGGGATTCCCGGCATTCTTGAAGCACATGATCACTATATCCAACAGAGTCATGGCGACGCTCAGGCCCGAAGTTTACGTCACGGTGCAGGAACAGTACAATGGGCAGTCCCGAAAACAACCTAGAGCAATTCAGC
>NW_008787934.1:0-224 GCF_000715545.1 Opisthorchis viverrini
TTTTTTCCGGAAGTGTAGGTATCTTGGAATTCTTCTAGTAGGGAGCACAAAGTCTCTCACCTACCCCCTTTGTTTCTTTTTTTACAATAAAACTCCGAGTGAAGCAGAGATGCACCACTATAACGTATGGGCTTAGCCACCCTTTTCAACCTTGAATTCGACTGTAACGGTTACGACTGAATAGTCCAACTGACTGTCCATACAACTCAAACTGTGGTTGAGCT
>NW_008787935.1:0-224 GCF_000715545.1 Opisthorchis viverrini
ATTTGAACGGATGCGGAAGATCCCAGCCAGACGGACGCTATTCTCTTATCTTGCATGGAGAGCGACCGCAAACGTGACTTATTCGTGAGGGAATGTACGGACTTGGTGTTCAAGAACGCCTATGCCAAGCAGTTCGGGCCATACGCCAGTGAGTGTTATACTTATTTGTAGTAGTATAATTGTAGTCGGTAGGTTGCAGTTCATGGGAGTTCTGAGTTCTTGGA
>NW_008787936.1:0-224 GCF_000715545.1 Opisthorchis viverrini
GTCCTCACCAGAAACATTTAGATCGTCCTACAATATCCGGGACCCGATAAATGGAAGCAAGGCTGGTACTCACTCACAGCGCAAGTAGCGAGAAAGCAAAAGATACATATGAGGGAGGAGCAGCTTCAGTAACGACAATATACATACCACCAAAATCGTCCATGAAACACAGGAATGGTCCTCGAGACGTCTTTGTCGAATGATGCATCGAGGATTAAACCGAC
>NW_008787937.1:0-224 GCF_000715545.1 Opisthorchis viverrini
TCCACACTGGTGTTCCAGAAGGAGCAGTAAGCAGTGATCGACCCTCACCACCGATTACTGGAGGCGGTGTGGTGGATTTGGATTCGGGGCTGGTTCATTGGTTGTTGTTGCCAAGCGATTTCTGCTGTTCTGGAAATCGGTACTGCAAAAGAATAGTCCGTGATCAGCACAAATCTGAAGCAGGTGACCTCCGTTTGTCTCGTGTCCAAACCAAGACGACCACC
>NW_008787938.1:0-224 GCF_000715545.1 Opisthorchis viverrini
TAGTGTTAATTGACAATGATGAGCAGACTTCGAAAAATGAAGTAGGACTGACATTCAACAAACAATATTTTCCGAAGAATGGTTGATAAAAGTCTAGCTGACGATGTGATATTAAAAACCGGTATAAGGCTTACGAGTGTCGTAGGTTGCGTAAAGCCCTGGAAATTCCACCGACCTATCTGTACGCATTACGATTGTCAGTTTGTTGCCTGTCGAAATTCGTG
>NW_008787939.1:0-224 GCF_000715545.1 Opisthorchis viverrini
TCTGTGTTCACGGGTAAATGATGCCACTTAAAATTAGAGTTTCTTAATTGCATGTCAGCTGTTTCGAAGAAACAATATCTTCGATCCAGTTAATCACCAGGGCAAACAACGTATGAGTTTTACTGCTGATGGAAAACAACATAAACTGTGCCCATTCTCTTTTTCTCATTTTCTCAAGAGACACTACAGCCATAACAGAATACACGATTTTCATCGGTAATGTG
>NW_008787940.1:0-224 GCF_000715545.1 Opisthorchis viverrini
CTGAAAAATCTAGCGGAGTTGCTTACCGTTTGGTTGTTTTGGCGAGAAAAGCTTATTTCAACAAGGGAACTCTCTCGCGAACAACACTTGAACATGGATCCTAAGCTGAGAGAGCCTCATAGGTATAGAGGTCCCATCCAACGAAGGCTACTGAAGAACTATTTCGGACGGGCGGATCTCCTATGGGTGTGAAATGATCCACTGAGCAAGCAGCTAAACAGCAA
>NW_008787941.1:0-224 GCF_000715545.1 Opisthorchis viverrini
CATTTGCTCGCATCGGTGTTTGTTGATGATCCTACTGCGAATTGTGCATGGATGAGGGCAGAAATGTTCTACTGGACGAATAGCCCACAGCAATGAAGTGTAAGCTAAAGGGAAATTCTGTCGACTTCAGTTCTGCCGCAATTGTCCAAATGAGCAATATCTCCTGGTTTCTATTCCCATTGCATACTCATCACCATAATGATCTACTTATGATGGGACGAGAA
>NW_008787942.1:0-224 GCF_000715545.1 Opisthorchis viverrini
AATGCTAAAACGGACAGATATCTAAATGGAGGTCTTGATGAATGTCCTTCATAGACTGTCACTGACGGTAAGATCGCTTTTGCTTTTATTTTGATACAGGACCGAGTAGTACCATAGAGTGTAGTGGGCGATAGATTTGCGAAGCTTCAGTTCGAACACTTATCTATCCAATAAAGCTCAAGATAATTTCTTGATCAAGGCGCGAACCTGCTGACCGCAAATTC
>NW_008787943.1:0-224 GCF_000715545.1 Opisthorchis viverrini
ATTAATATCAGCTCAGTTTAACTTCGAACTTCATGAGACACATACGTAATTATCACGCGGGCCTTTTGACTGTCGTATTTCTTTCCTGAATGATGTGTGTTCCGTTAACGTTGACCCAGTTGGCCCTTTGATATTTATAAGAAATACGATGTCCCGTTCTTTGTGAGCTCCCAATTCAGCAGGTACTGTATTTCATACATGGGAATCAAAATCTGCTAGAGAAA
>NW_008787944.1:0-224 GCF_000715545.1 Opisthorchis viverrini
ATAGCCTAGTGGGCTGTTTGGGTAATTCATCGATCATATGACGTAACATAATGCCCTATCTGTAACGTAGTTTCGACTGAAACACAAGGTGGCCTTCGTAGAACACATTCAGCTGGTGAACATCATAACGGGAAAACTAAAGTGAATCACATCTGAGGATAGTTGCGGGTGTTAATTGACCCAGTCCCACAATCTCCATCAACCTCATGTTCCATTTGAATTCA
>NW_008787945.1:0-224 GCF_000715545.1 Opisthorchis viverrini
AAACACAATGTAAGCCTCCAACATGTTATGTTAATCGACAAAGTCTCATGCATTTGTTACACCTTAAATAGCGTGGAACGATATTGCTGATCCGGTGTTCGCATCAGGCTCGTGAAATGCTCTGAAGACATCGATGGTCAAACACTGAATGTCTTCGATGTCCTCGGCGCGCAGCGGTCAGATTTCCGATCCATACAGTAATCTGGAGCGCCACAGGTGACGCA
>NW_008787946.1:0-224 GCF_000715545.1 Opisthorchis viverrini
CACTCACTGAGGTACAGGAAAGCTGGACGTGGGAAAGTGGTTGGGACAACATGGTGATTTTAGTTAATTCGTCTCATTGGACATAAATTTCCAGGTATGAGAGGATATGGGCAAAAATATTTTACAATGGCTGTCAGGAGCAATGAAAACCAATAAAAACAACGACTGAGTCCATTCCGGTGTTTAGTGTGTTGGAAAATAGAGGTTGGCATGCAGTGGAAACC
>NW_008787947.1:0-224 GCF_000715545.1 Opisthorchis viverrini
AAAAAAGTTTGTCAGAAGGCAGTAAGTGACTCCAACGTATTGCTGCTAGCTGGGTCTGCTGATGGACCGCGGCATTCAACCTTACGAGTCCGCTATTGCAGGCCTTTTGCTCAAATTGGATAACTGTGCGGTAGATTTGTCAACAAAGAATATAACTGACAATGCTCCATATAATTAGCTTATCGTTACTTGGCGTGAGGTCCAGTGAAGTATGGACTTTTCCG
>NW_008787948.1:0-224 GCF_000715545.1 Opisthorchis viverrini
AGTTCACTCCATAACCTCCGAACCATCTCGAGGGCATTCACTCACAGCTCAAATGAATCTCAGCCAAATGCCTCTTGTATGGTTGTCGTGAGTAACCGGATATTGTTAGTTCTCAGCTCAACATTGTATGGAATGTTCCCGAAAACTCTTTTTTGCAAATGCCCATTTTGGCAGCCAACAGTTGTACAGAAGCGGCAGTATTTGGCCTCCATAATACACGTATT
>NW_008787949.1:0-224 GCF_000715545.1 Opisthorchis viverrini
GTGGTGGAAAAAAACACGACGATACTTGGACTGTTTCTGTTCAGTAACTCATCGTTTCGATCAGCGTGAGTGACTTACGCCAGGAGCACAATATTCAGATAAGGACTTGTTCAGCTGATCAGTATGTGATAGCATGAATGCGTGGATTGAAGCAGAGGTCAGCTGGCCACGTTATTGGTTATTGTTCATGAACCCAGACCACAAAGCAGACAAGGCTAAACCTC
>NW_008787950.1:0-224 GCF_000715545.1 Opisthorchis viverrini
TTTCACAAATTCTGAAAAACCAATCACTTTCTCTCAAATCCGAGTGACGCCAACCACGACTGTTATTAAGTTGAGAAATTCAACCAGTTATATGTGTCTGATTCCAAAATGGTTCAGCATTTCTGAACCAGTACTGACCGACACTGTAACTTGCTGCATGGTTCCCATACCATGTGACGAATTGCAGAGTTGGTCACTCATTACCGTAGTCAGAGCCACTGGAA
>NW_008787951.1:0-224 GCF_000715545.1 Opisthorchis viverrini
CAGATTTTAGACCGGCAAACACTTTCGTAGCTGAACGTTGGACACGCTCAGTCAGGATTAGATGACTTGGCTGGCATCAGAGAAGGGGAAGTCAGATAGAGAAAAACTTCACTTTTACCACAGTCATGGTGATGACAGGGGATGATTTAATGAGACAGGAGGGGGATACATCATTATCCAATTGCAAGACTTAAAAGCTGTGTTCTTTTAGAAAAGTAAGAATG
>NW_008787952.1:0-224 GCF_000715545.1 Opisthorchis viverrini
TGTTCAACTGTAGTGCTGTGAGGGTCAGAAAGGTGAACTTAAGTGAATACTGCTGCGCAAGTGGAAGATTTTGAAAGCAAATTGACAGAGGACAAAGGTCGAAACGACCGCCTGTAGATGCATTTTATTTGACCGGTGCAAGCACTGAAAAAATGTAGAGACAGTGCCAATCCAGGTGACCTTACAGGTTATGGCTCATCTGGTTGCTGATCTGTCAGTCAAGC
>NW_008787953.1:0-224 GCF_000715545.1 Opisthorchis viverrini
CGCCACCGAGCTCCTGGTCAGGATGACCTCCTACCAACATTGTTCAACGACGGGGATGAAGTCCTCTGTCAACGCATTTAGGAAAAGGTTTCTGTCCCGGAAGACTGGGGAGGGTCGGTGATAGTGCTTATTTTCAAAACAGGGGCTCGTAGTGAGTGTGATAACCACAGAGGAATCAGCTTCACCTCGGTCGTGACGAGACTGCTGGCGTCAGTTGTGCTTCG
>NW_008787954.1:0-224 GCF_000715545.1 Opisthorchis viverrini
AAAGGACGAATATACGGCGCCTGGACTCCTCTTACCTGTTGGCACTGTTTCTGTCTTATTTGATGGTTACTCTTCCAAAGCGAACACGACATTCAAGAACACAGGTAGGTGACCAAACGCACACTGCCGCCCGGATCTGCAACTCCGCGAACACGATATCGTCCAACAGTCTCTCCGAAAGTCTTCAGTGTTAACACCACTGGGTTTGTTTGTTCGCACCTTTG
>NW_008787955.1:0-224 GCF_000715545.1 Opisthorchis viverrini
ACACCCATGTTTCATGAACATAATTTATGGTTGTTGTGACACCTCCAAACAGGGTTTAGCCGTTCTTTGAACACACACCCACACACAATTCACTATAACGCCCAGATTAGTTAGTCTGGCGCTTTACCAGATACATATCTCTGAATGATGCACCGGGATTCAGCGCCCGTTGTCCATGTCGGAGAATACAGTGGCTAAGCGGCTCCTGGGTAATCCGCAGATAA
>NW_008787956.1:0-224 GCF_000715545.1 Opisthorchis viverrini
TGACGGTTTCGCTAGCTGTCAACAAAACAAAGGTCATCGTACGATGAAGACAGGTTGGTGTATTCCGCAAGCCCGCATTGCCATATATTTCGATGTTCCCAACTGTCATCAACGCATGTGAACGATGTTCACTCTGCAGAGGTGCCTTGGGATGATTGTGCAGTGAGCAGTGCGATGAAAGCCAGTCGGATGACCTGTTTTGTTGACAGCTAGCGAAACCGTCA
>NW_008787957.1:0-224 GCF_000715545.1 Opisthorchis viverrini
GCACCAGTAAACGGGGATTACCTGATAACTAGCCAAAGGACTTTTGTTTGCAAATGTGCTATCTTATAAGGCTGCACAGATACTCACTGAGCGTTCGTCAATCCGTAGTAGAAACTAAAAGGTTAAGCAACCACACCTGATGGTCATCCACCTAAATTATATTTCCTGAGTTGCAAGGCACGTCAAAGCAAAAAGCCTGAAACGATCGCCACTAATCATCTCTT
>NW_008787958.1:0-224 GCF_000715545.1 Opisthorchis viverrini
TGGCGGAGTTTTAGGGTCTCAGTAGGTTCTGACCATCCTAGAGTTACCTTCAGGAATCGGGCATTTCTGATAGATGCAAATACTCTCATGCGCACATTATCTACGTCATAACGGGTGACCCAAACTGAACCCAAATAAATCTCTCGTGTATACTGCTTTCTTTAAACTGAATTGTAAATTAAAGCAAGTTTCAGCATTCTGTTCACTGACGAGTTGGTTCATTC
>NW_008787959.1:0-224 GCF_000715545.1 Opisthorchis viverrini
GCGTTCATTTCACTCTCATTTGGATAGCCGTCCTTTGTGGCGCGCCACTTTTCACGACTTCTCAAACGAAAATGGTCTAGCCGCAACCGCTACAGTTCCCACAGCTATCCACGACTGAGCAAATGGAACCTAGTAAACTAACCGTTCAAACGAAGAAAACAATATGGGATGCGCAAGGCGGATGGCGAACGGGCAAAAGAAACTACGCTTGTTCCACTCCTGAG
>NW_008787960.1:0-224 GCF_000715545.1 Opisthorchis viverrini
ACTTTGTAAAAATGGTGTGCTTACCAGTATGTTGCAACAAAGATGGTTTGGTGTGAAGACTCAAACCTTATTCCATCCAGGGTATAATTTGAGCTTTACGCAGAGCCATTGCTGCTGCGCGGAGGATATCCACTCTCGCCGTCGGGACCATTATTGAAAATAGCGCAGTTGAACATCTGCGAATAAACGTATCAGTGTAGATGGTATCTTTCACTCTGAAGCTG
>NW_008787961.1:0-224 GCF_000715545.1 Opisthorchis viverrini
CACGGGAGACTCCCTGAATCCATTACATGATAGATGAATCTAGTACAGAAGTGTTGTACATATTGATGCTTACGATCAAGTATCTATTTGACCAAGTCGCAGGTCGATACAGGAATCTTTGTTACAGTTTCATTGGTCTTCTGGCGGTTTCATCACTGCTTTCCGAATCTGCCTTTAGGCAAGTAAATATTCTGCAGAAATACACTCATTTGGAAATCAATTTG
>NW_008787962.1:0-224 GCF_000715545.1 Opisthorchis viverrini
TAATCTGCATCATGCTTGCTAGTTTTCACCATGCAAGACCATAAGCACACTGACAGATTCAAATATACAGTATGAGACTCGGAAGGTCGAAAAACAGTGAGTTTAAACAACTCAACGGTGTTGATCCGACCAAACGCTCTAAGTATCTTGTGCCTTGTGAGAGAGGCCACACGGGCTACAGAATGCCCATAGAATAAAAACAGCGCTATAAACAGACTGCACTG
>NW_008787963.1:0-224 GCF_000715545.1 Opisthorchis viverrini
AAACCGGTCATGTGTTGTCAACGGGACTTCAGCAACCTTATAAATAATGCGTCGTGTTTAGGCCAAAAATGCTTATTCGATCGCCGTCGCCCTCGTGGTACACTCGGACATAATGAAATGGTGCTTGACTGAGTAAACCAGCAGATAAGGTTTATCAGGTTGGCGTGGTTTGGTTAGGCAGCTCGCATAACTCCAAAAACAAAGCGCCGTTCGCCATGCCATCC
>NW_008787964.1:0-224 GCF_000715545.1 Opisthorchis viverrini
TTTCAGCAACCTTGTGAGTAGTTTACTCAATGAAAACTGTAAAGTTAGATCACCTCTTTTGGGAATTATCAGCAGTGCGCGGAACTCCAGTCCAGAGTCTCGGACCTGTGACCTAGCTGCTATTAGCTTAAAACGTTAACCATTTCGCCACCAAAAACTGATTGGCAGACAGGATATAGCGCCATAGGACATAGCACCCCATTTCAAACATAATGGGGTTTATG
>NW_008787965.1:0-224 GCF_000715545.1 Opisthorchis viverrini
AAGAAATTAGTATATCTAATGTCACCATGGAGCAGATGGTGGAGTAAGACGAAGAGCGAAAATGATCTGAAATAGCTCATTCGTGAACCATGGGGATATAGGCTGGTCAATAATCGGTCGGCGTATCACAAAAAGTGGAGAAGTAAGAAAAAAGTGGCGAATGTGAGATGCCGGTGGCGAGCAACGGGTTACAGCATGATATCTCCCCTTGAGGGCACTCGATA
>NW_008787966.1:0-224 GCF_000715545.1 Opisthorchis viverrini
TGTGTTTAATTATCTAACCTCTCTTCTATTCTCAGACGGCTCGGCGCAGAATGGCCAGGTATGAATTGCACAGAACTGACCTGGTAGGCTAAACATCATATCACAATGTGGGCTAAATGGAACACAGTCTGCAAGTGTAGCAATCGATAGGATGTGGTATTTCCCATGCATTCACACTACACTCATCTCTCGGGAAGGGTTTCCACATTGCACTCGACCAACTA
>NW_008787967.1:0-224 GCF_000715545.1 Opisthorchis viverrini
AGGGGAAGTTGAGAGGCAGAGGTCGGACCCTTGGGTCAGTAAATTCGCGCTCTGGCCGCTGAGCCAACGGTCTTGGCATATACTACCTTGTTTGTTCTCTTGTTTACTGGCGGTCCCACTGGAACTGTTGAAAGCCATATGGGCTCGAACATTCATGCCATTCGAACTGGGATAGTGAGAACCGACTGGGACTTGAAGGACTCTGTAGTCAGCTTTCCATCTAC
>NW_008787968.1:0-224 GCF_000715545.1 Opisthorchis viverrini
ATTAGTCCTATCTGTCAAAATCGGTTGCGACTTTCTTTCCAAGTCTATGCACTTGCGAAGACGTTCTGAAACATGTGGGGACCGTGATCAGGCAGGTAGTGTATTAGAATAATTGCGTGATGCCAAAACAACCATACAGGGTAAAATAAGCTGACTGATTAGGACGGAATGTCTAAGAGAGACAGCATTCCGCTGACGAATGTCCAGAGCCAGAAATTATAGAT
>NW_008787969.1:0-224 GCF_000715545.1 Opisthorchis viverrini
AATATCGTCAGTATACGAACTAGTAGAAGCTATAGATTGCAAACACATGATTTTTGAAAAGCCATAAAATCCGATGTCTGTTTGCATTCATGGATAGAAGAAACGCTTGAATCACTAGCCGGGATTTCGAGGCTTACGACCATCGTGCACACTGCTGGTGATTACAAAATTGAATGGTCCGACTTCACAGTGCGGTACAGCGTTCAGCCGTGCATTCCTAAAGC
>NW_008787970.1:0-224 GCF_000715545.1 Opisthorchis viverrini
TGGCATAGTTCTCTCACTTTTTCCGTACGATTTTTTATGCTCTTACCTGCGATTCAGCCAACGGATATTTCGGAGCTACGGCACATTGGCCAACGTGAGCACGGGACGGAAAAAATCGAATGGATGCTATCGTCCCCAGGGTAGCACCCAGAATAGCATAGTGAATGTCCTCATTGTATCCATGGTGTTGAATAGGGCCGCCAGCTTTCAGCTAATGTTCTCAG
>NW_008787971.1:0-223 GCF_000715545.1 Opisthorchis viverrini
ATTCGAACAATATTTTTTAAATGAAAAATGTTATTGGTCCCAAGGTCACTCATGGTCAGGAGCGATTTCACGGTTTTAGTTCAAGCCAACAGGTTCATCACTGAACTAATCGTACCTAATGCCCCATTGTTCTGGTTTTTCGTCCCAACAACTACGGTGAATTTCCAAACAATAACCTTATCTCGTTGGTTGCATTTCCCCTCCGCTGTGTTATAACCCACTG
>NW_008787972.1:0-223 GCF_000715545.1 Opisthorchis viverrini
AGAGGTTACGTGAAGCTACCGTCCGTTGACAATTGAAGGCAATGTGTTTTATGTCATAACACAACCATCGATATTTCACGTTCCCAGGAAAATACAGGATATCATTTTCCCTCCGTAGCTCAAACTTGCTTGCTCACAGCCACATAAAACAGTGGTACCAGATTTGTATGAAACATCGGTACTGAACGCATTGCTTGATCGCCGTACCTGACTGTGCTATTTC
>NW_008787973.1:0-223 GCF_000715545.1 Opisthorchis viverrini
GTATCCTAGTCCTCGCACTTCCTTCGGGTGGCATGGCGGTAAGGCATCGGAAGGGTGTTACAGTTGAACGATTCGATCCGACGGTCTGAGCCGCTTGAGACAAAAATACATTTGCTCTAACTCCAGTTCATCACATCGGAACTCGAACTCATATGTCGGCCGAATATTTTGTTACAACCCAATTAGTCCACATTTGCTCCGGCCAGCATGGAGTTTTAGATTC
>NW_008787974.1:0-223 GCF_000715545.1 Opisthorchis viverrini
CGTTTTAGTCAACCTATTCAAAGTTTAAAACAACTGGACACACTCGGCGTAGCAAGTTTAATACATCAGACGAAAACGCAGTATGTGCTGGTATTTTGTGTTACACTACATTCCACGTGCGTAAGCATTCTCTACTTTTAATATTTCCGAGCCCAAATCAGCCCAAAGAGTGCTTAAAAATATTCAGCGCCATCCGGTGTATAATAGAGATTTTTTATAACCA
>NW_008787975.1:0-223 GCF_000715545.1 Opisthorchis viverrini
TCGCGTGCCTCCACCACGGGCATTGGGCGATCACCATCGTGTTACGAACAGATCCGTTGTATTTTCTGCTGACTATCGAACTTCTCAGTGTCTTCGTTTATAACTTTTTCCCGCTCAGATTTCCAAACACGCATACCCAAGATCATGCGGCCAGCGTGTGCCGCCTACCGCATTTTTCCTTCATTTTGTAATCAAGCTTCTCAAAACACGTACATGAACCTAA
>NW_008787976.1:0-223 GCF_000715545.1 Opisthorchis viverrini
GTGTGAAAAAATGGCTACTAGAGGGAGAGAGAGTAGATTTCAATGCTCCTAAAAGGCCTGGAAGTTAGTGGCTGTTACGGATTCCAACCACCGTAGTGACGCGAAGGTGTCCAATCTTGAAAGCAATAGTCTACATTTAGTTGGAGATGGTGAGGAATGGTTATGAATTGGACAAGTGCGGCCATATGTAAATATGGGGGTCACATTAGCTAAATAATGTTAA
>NW_008787977.1:0-223 GCF_000715545.1 Opisthorchis viverrini
CCAAGCTACGCACCACTAGAGGCAAAGGATTTCCAAACTAAACGGACAACTGCAGCAGAACCGATGATCAGCCGGGGCGATTCATTTGGCAATCACAACACCGACAGGACAACGATCACCTGGGCACGAGTCGCAGACTTCAATGAGGACAGAACGTTTTTGACCTAACTGCTCCGAGTAGTAAACAGAACGGCAGCCACAGAAGTCATTGCATTACGGATAA
>NW_008787978.1:0-223 GCF_000715545.1 Opisthorchis viverrini
AGCTGACGGAATAAACGGTAGTCGTACTTGAGAACCAGTCGCTCGTCAGAACGAACCAGTGTATGCCAGAAAGAAAAAAACTAAGAAAACCTTGTATCCTTGGAAATGCTTCTCACCGTCCCTTAACTATAACTGTAACCAAACCAGCAACACTTGTGGAGACCGACCAGTTCATCTATCATGGGCGAGTTGTTTCTTCAGAAAACCATTCAACATACTTCAG
>NW_008787979.1:0-223 GCF_000715545.1 Opisthorchis viverrini
AATAAGTTGCTTCTGAACGTTCCAATAGAACACCTGGACATGAACGGAAGAAGGACAACTCAGTTTCCGGAGTAGCGTCTATGTATCAACAATCATGACGGACGACACGCGGAAGAATGCCAGTGACGAAGACTAAAGTTAATCCTAGGAAGAAGACTTATACTACTTAACTTCAAGGGAAAGATATTGGGACAACAGTGATCAATAGAGTACAAGACTCGCG
>NW_008787980.1:0-223 GCF_000715545.1 Opisthorchis viverrini
GTAGCGTCGTGGGATCCGGTCGACCAAATACGCTTTTTCTTCGGAGTGCACAGCTACATCCACATTCGATTAGCCCACAGTATCAGATGCAGAATAGCCTTAATTTTGCTTGTGGTAGCGCTTGGATGACCAATGTGTCACAAACTAGTTTTCTGGACGCGGATTCGTCATTCGTTTTTGAAAACCGTAGCGAGTATTTGGCAACCATGAGTTTGGACGTGAA
>NW_008787981.1:0-223 GCF_000715545.1 Opisthorchis viverrini
GTCCGCCATTGGTAACATACATTCACTGCCGGATATCAGCAATCCCAGGCGACAAAGCACCCGGCCCAAATGGTTTGCACTCGTCTTCAAAGGTGATTAAGCCATGACGAACAGTCTGACGACCATATTACAGAAGATATGGAGGGAAAGCAGAACAATGGAGCGAGGAGCATCGACCGTCACCCAGCCCAGCTCTTTTTGCCCAGCCCTGTACTGAGTGGAA
>NW_008787982.1:0-223 GCF_000715545.1 Opisthorchis viverrini
TGGTCCATCTCGTCCCCAAGCTCAAGCCCAAGCATTTTTTATATAGCCTAAATACTCCCACATCACGGTTCGCGGTATGCAGTGGAAGTTACTATATGTAGTAGGACACATTAACACACTATAAACGACCAGCACATCATGTGCCTGTAGCTAGATACTTGCAGAAGCCTCGTCGGATGAGGTGGACAGACACCACAATCCCGTCACGAAGAGACTGGACCTT
>NW_008787983.1:0-223 GCF_000715545.1 Opisthorchis viverrini
TCATTATCATCATCAACGACAGCATGACAATCACCTGGTTTCTGAGAAGATCTTCGGACTCATGGTTCTCCAGCATCAGACGCAGGCAAGTTGCTAAGCGAGGCCACGGAACAGATGTTCATAGAATTGACGTGAGTTAGAGCGCTGGTCAAGGCAAAGAGGAATTTATCAATGGGTTTGTCAATGGCACATGTACTGCAGGCTTGGAGGAAGCCCTTCAGAA
>NW_008787984.1:0-223 GCF_000715545.1 Opisthorchis viverrini
CGAACCGACAACTGGATAATTACACATAGCATGCCGAATAAACAAATGTAACATATTTTCTCTTCGTCCTCATTAATAAAGAAATGGCCACCGGAGAATTACAATCATGCATGTGCACACCGTGGATATGCCTGGTTGTCAAGCTCCTCGAAAATTGATGCAACAAGAATCTCAGGATCACTCGTCTTCATAATGATGAAATAGGTTACTGTAATATGAACAG
>NW_008787985.1:0-223 GCF_000715545.1 Opisthorchis viverrini
TTGCATTCTGTGGTTTTGACGTACTTTTGCCCTTAATGGCTGATGGATCGGGTCAATTTCAATAGTTATGTAAGTTATTTTTCCGTCGAATTTGCTGTCTTTTCTTATTTCTGCTGTGGCCAGTATGTGAATTCCGCTGCAACCGAATTTGTAGCCATATTGGCCTTCGTGCACCGAGATAAGTGAGGATTGGTCATGCCTCAGTTTCAAGTTTGTGTTCATA
>NW_008787986.1:0-223 GCF_000715545.1 Opisthorchis viverrini
TACTGCCCTTACACTTCTATCACAGAGGTCAGTCAAGGTTAACCTCCGGGTTGTCTCGTAACACGATTTTTCGCAGTATTGGGACGTGCTTCTTTTCGTCGGGTGTGGTATTAACGGAGAATTGTAAAAATCCAGAGGTATAATTCCGATTAAAAAAATTCGATTACCAAAACACAGGTGTCACTTTTACCGATATAGGATATCTGATTGTCTGTGGTTATTT
>NW_008787987.1:0-223 GCF_000715545.1 Opisthorchis viverrini
GGGAGGTCGGCCAGAAGCAATTAATCAACTTATCGAGGTAGCTTTTGTCTGCCTAGGACTGCGTCTTACTCAACTGTTCGTTGTTACCGCATAATTTGAAATAAGCATCGATCCACTCTGAGGTCGATGCCTTACTAGCGATCAGAACAGTACGGATCAAAGTCGCTGATTTGTTAGCTGAAACATCACCACCCCAGGTGACACTATCAGTGGACTGTGAATG
>NW_008787988.1:0-223 GCF_000715545.1 Opisthorchis viverrini
TCTTCATGACAAGGTCAGTGAGTGATGAAGACGATTCGAGATCGCCTTCCACATACTCAACAATTTCGGTTACGTGATTGTCATTCACTTAGTGGCGAAATGCCTCGCATTTGGTCGTGCACTACTCGAACTTCTTTGACAATGACGCACTTTTCTGTATGAATCGAAAATGATTCGTTCAGCTGCTCTCTTCTTTATATGCTGGGAGACAGTAGTCTATGGT
>NW_008787989.1:0-223 GCF_000715545.1 Opisthorchis viverrini
GAAGCTGAATTAATGTATTGATAAGTATCAGCTGAGCGCGTTCATGATATCGGAGTAGCCAACGTTGCGCCGGATTTTCACGACGTTTGCGCAAGCTGACAAAGCTGGATGGAGTGTAGCTATCAAAGGGTGTGGAAATGAGCGGAGATCTGGGGCGACGTGACGATGAATTTCCGTCTACGTAGGTTAAGCAAGTTCTGCCCAAAAAATACTGCAGCAGATT
>NW_008787990.1:0-223 GCF_000715545.1 Opisthorchis viverrini
TGTGAACATTTTATTGAATGTGTTGTAGCAACGTAATTAGAACGGACAACTTATCCTCAGCCAGTGTTTCCCAGTTTGAACATAGAGGTATTGGGCAACACAGGAAAGACAGGCAAGCCACGTGTCTATCACCAAGGATAGCTGCCGCTAAACGAATATGTGCGGCACAAAGTGTTCTTTAGGCTATCTTATGGAGGTTCTTTGTATGACGTCCCATAGAAGT
>NW_008787991.1:0-223 GCF_000715545.1 Opisthorchis viverrini
AACAATTTCAAAAAACAACTGTGAGTGAGGTTTCTCTAAATCTCTCTCCAACAAGCGGGAGAAACGTAATCCAGAAAGACATTTTTCGATGACGTATGGAACGAGTTGGTTCAACACTTACGTATCCCTATGAAAATTATTTTATAGTCGCATCCAGTACATGACATTGTTACTATAGCAGTCAGTTTAGATCAGGTGCTTTATTGGTAACTGTGTATCTTTT
>NW_008787992.1:0-223 GCF_000715545.1 Opisthorchis viverrini
GATAGACTAAGACGACCCCTAAGATCACCATTATTTGGCGTTTGAGTTATCTCCGAACGCCATCACAGTCGTTTGTCATAGGTATTTTTCATGGCCCTAATCAGACCTGCCATCCTGGCGAGATCCAATGTTCATCCAGGTGTGCCGGCAATCCCGGCAGACGGTCTCACAGGCCAAGACATGGTTTATTTCACCTTTTCACAACAAACTTCCATATCCCCAC
>NW_008787993.1:0-223 GCF_000715545.1 Opisthorchis viverrini
ATACTTGACTGTTCAGCTCACAGTCGATCATTAGATCACGGGACTCGTCTTTTTTCTACACTCACAAACCGCGTCACACAAGGGTGACTAATCTAACATTGACGGTCTGGACCGTCTAGTGAGCGTAGCAACAAACCGTGTGTTAACACCCATGTACACGCAAACGTACCTGCATATGGCAAGGCCGAACACAATCAACACACAGACTCGCGAGCGCGCAGGG
>NW_008787994.1:0-223 GCF_000715545.1 Opisthorchis viverrini
GCTCTAACCACTTGGGCCATATCGCGAGAGGCTACCTGCTGAATCCTTCATTGTGGAATCTGTGTTTTCATCTCAGCGTATCCACACAGCAGGAAGGGTTGTCCACGCTAGTTCACGTGGTCCAGAGGTGTTCATGCGAAATGGGCGAAAATGCGGTCGCAAAGTAAATGAGATGTTTCCGGTATCCTGATTTCTCATCGGTAGGTTTGGCTGTCTTTCAGAA
>NW_008787995.1:0-223 GCF_000715545.1 Opisthorchis viverrini
GAAATGTACCAATATACAAAAAGAACAACCGAGAGATTCACAGTTTCAAACAATTCCACGGGGCATCCCTGACGATAATTACGGTAATGTGTTTTGTGTAGCCGATAGAGTGGGACTGATTTTCAACACACTTCTGTTGTTCAACCGTTACGATTACCCTTTTTATATAATGTTCAAATATCATGTTGCACAACACATCTTTACAGCAACTGAAAACTGCAAT
>NW_008787996.1:0-223 GCF_000715545.1 Opisthorchis viverrini
TAGGAGTCTGGATCTAGGGCTGCTGAGTTTGCGGGTGGTGGCCGCCATGCTTCATTGCCAAATCTTTGCTCCATTTTACTCTCCACGTGAGTGTCATATCAGAGCAATTCTAGCCTCCTTTTGGATGGACGAATGCAGTATATGATCAAGCCACCCGTACCTACTGACTGTGGCCAGCTCATCTGTCGTGGACGAGTTATTTCCTCCGGAGAACTTGTCATGC
>NW_008787997.1:0-223 GCF_000715545.1 Opisthorchis viverrini
TACATAAAAATGCATTGTGCTTCTAGCCGGTGGCCGAAACCACAGCACAGCAAGTTCAAAATCTGGTGTGCGCCAGTAAATAAGACAATTGTTTAGTTAAAACAACTCGCAAAAATATGAATGTGGGTCAGGCTCTGCATGTACAAGCAGAATGCGAAAAGTTTGTGTAAATTTTTTTATTTCACCCACAAAGGCTTTGATAGTAAAAGCATTTCAGGCTGGG
>NW_008787998.1:0-223 GCF_000715545.1 Opisthorchis viverrini
GCGAAATATTGCTTGCTTTTTTTCCAAATCACAGTACCTGGAAACAAAGGAAAACATGACTTCGCTCTCTACGGGAACAACTTCAATTAACATTATCATATCTAATAGCAATACAGTTAATAGATAACTATAAACGTTTGCATTTTGTGAGTGATTATGCATGACCTATACTACATTTCAAAATCTTGCAAAAGTACAAATTCACATGCAGCAGTTGCGTGCA
>NW_008787999.1:0-223 GCF_000715545.1 Opisthorchis viverrini
GGCGATCATCGCATCGTGGGAAAAGTCGATCGATCCGAATCATATGATCTGTGAACCTGTTCTGTGTCTGGAACTGAATGTAATAGGGTTAATTTCTTACCAAAGCTCCAAAAGCACAATAGATGTGCGATTTCCACACCTGCACAACGTTCTTCAGATGCGACGAGATAAATGCGCTGAGGACAGTGATAATGTGTCGGTGATGTTTGTGATTGACAGCCTC
>NW_008788000.1:0-223 GCF_000715545.1 Opisthorchis viverrini
GACCGCTCCTGGAACACGCCAACCAAATTTTCTACTCAGGACCCAAGAAGGACCTCACCCTCATTGAGGGTGCCCAGCATAGTCCTATGAAAATTGGTTTCGACCTCAAATCCATGGACTAAAAATCCCGTCTCGCGATGCTTGACCTATTTCCTTTGGAGTACTGTCGCCTCCGAGGTTACCTAAGTCTTACCTATGCCCTTTTTGAACAAAGCTTGGCCAA
>NW_008788001.1:0-223 GCF_000715545.1 Opisthorchis viverrini
AAAGAGTTAAAAATATCTACACGCTCTGTGAAAATAGTTTCGGAGCGATAAAACGGTATAGTGGAACTATACGTGAATACAGACAACCGTCGGGAGATCGGACTTCCTGGAAGCCAAGCGTCAGGATGAGTTCACCACCACTGATGTCTGCTCATAGAGGAAAAACCACCCGCGTGAGTTTTTTGCCGCTATCAAGCGTGGTTGCATAGGCTTGGAAATTTTT
>NW_008788002.1:0-223 GCF_000715545.1 Opisthorchis viverrini
TTAATCCTTCCTTCATTTGTTGATTCACTCGGGGACTCAATCACTGACTGACTTGCTAACAACTCTTATTTGAAACTTATGGCTTGCAGTTTCTTTCTGTCGCTGAAAATTTCGAATGACCACAACTTCTGCGTGCCTTCGGTTTGTGTACTATAGTTTATCAGAACTACTATAGTGCACTAAATACTCTTTGGGGATATCGCGGCTGAATGAAACTAGACTG
>NW_008788003.1:0-223 GCF_000715545.1 Opisthorchis viverrini
TATGTTTTGAGAGGTGATGATGTAAATTGTTGGACTTGCTAAAATCGCCCTGCAATTCAAGAAGATGCCAGTTAGGGATACCCTGGTGGACAATGCCGTTTCTATTTTTGTTCGTAGTAATCATGAAGGAGCAATGCGTTTCTAAAGCCGTCACTTCGCGAGGCGTTAACACAGATGTTGGTGGGGCACCACGATCAAATGAGGACAAGGTTGTTTCAGGCTG
>NW_008788004.1:0-223 GCF_000715545.1 Opisthorchis viverrini
ACCTCTGAGGCCTGTTCCGAGAAATCTGGAGTGGTGATATTTGGCGTATATTAGTCGAAGCACGAAATGGGTTTTCACGTTGATCCGCATGACTGGAATCCGAAAACCTCCCCCATCTCACAAAAATCGGAACAAGCGGGTCCTGTGGAGAAGGCTCACCTAGAAATCTAGGTGAAAGCACTCTGCACCAATGAATTTGTTCCCCATCGAATCGCAGTGCTAA
>NW_008788005.1:0-223 GCF_000715545.1 Opisthorchis viverrini
CTAATATACTGCTCGGTTCTTATAGAAACAGAACCTGCCAAGAAGACAATACTCATAGTGTTTTAAGCAGCTTACCCTCTAGTCTGTTCTGAGTAACTTGTTCCACGAGGAATAGCGTCCAGATAAAACTGAAATTCCTTAACAAAAGGATAAACGATCCAACAGATCTGAATTTCTGATGAAACGCCCACAGCTAGTTTGTCCTGTCCTGTACAACAAGCGA
>NW_008788006.1:0-223 GCF_000715545.1 Opisthorchis viverrini
GGAGCTTGGGCGCCATCTGTATGATAACTGGGTAAGTTCTTAATGCGAGTCCGCGAAGTGGCCAGATTTATCTATTGACTTTTGTTTCTGGGCTAGCGATCCATCGCACTTTTTCAATTTTTTCCATATGATTGAAGAAATCTGTTTGACAATCGACCAACAGTTTCTACCTTTCTGCGTGTCATCCAGTAGGCGCGGCTCTCAAGTTTCTGAAAGTCAGATG
>NW_008788007.1:0-223 GCF_000715545.1 Opisthorchis viverrini
CGTCAATGGTTCAGCACCTGTTGAATTCCATGAAAATGAGAATAACGAACTCGATCCGTTTTCACTAGGCATGGGACGCCAAGTCGAGTCTCCACACATTCAAGGCAACCCTGCAGGCAAGCACTTCCCCCCTTTTGTTTTTCTGGGAAGTATTACCCACACGGACGCTAGAAACCCCACAGTCAACTCATCTATTGCACTCGTCAGCGTTGTATGAATATGC
>NW_008788008.1:0-223 GCF_000715545.1 Opisthorchis viverrini
CGAGCCACACTGCGCGTCAATCTGTTTCGCATCGTGCACGTACTGTTGAGTCAGTGGGTGTTACCGTAACCAGGGCTGGCGTAACCTTATTGAGGCAACGGTGGAATGCATGTTGGCCCGTTGTTGAAACTCCCGATGTCGCTAACTATCTGATTGCTCGTAGATCGTCAGTTTGTGGCTTAGGGCGAACCAGTTTTGTCCGTGAGCCGGAAGGAGCACTTGG
>NW_008788009.1:0-223 GCF_000715545.1 Opisthorchis viverrini
TTGAGGTGCGGAGGAGCATATGATACAGAGAGAGGTGGTGGTCGTGGAAGGATAAGCGGTAGCCCAAAATGGTGTTTAAGTGGCACAAAATTGGTTGGACAGGGTAACAGAAACAAATGAAGGCCACAGCTAGCCATTGGACGATGAGGATACCAGATCCTTTCAAGCACGTGGTGCGTATGATTTAATGTGATTTTTGATGGGCGAGATGGCTTAAGTGGTT
>NW_008788010.1:0-223 GCF_000715545.1 Opisthorchis viverrini
GCCACAGCTAATAAAATGCGTCACAGTTCACAGAGGGGAAACCTGTCTCCGATTGGAAATTCTCAATTTCCATGGAAGTGTTAGATTTCTCCGTGAAAAAATAACAGTTTATTTACTGAGATCAAATTTTCAGTGTAGCAGGTTCATATTTCAAGTTTGCACCAATAGATGCAGGAAGGTCAATCTGCAAGTGGTTGACATAGAATTTTGTTCACAACCTTGG
>NW_008788011.1:0-223 GCF_000715545.1 Opisthorchis viverrini
AACGTTCGTTCTTTTCCTGAAATTAGACGCTCATGCCGCAACATCGTGTTCCTCAGTTCAACATCTTGTAAGCTATTTTTCGTCATAACCCGTTATCGCTGGGACGAATGATGGAAGATTGAAAGTGATGTAGAAAAATCGGAAAAATTCAAAGCGTTATGCAGTGAGCATATGGGTATACCAATATTGACAGCAGCTGGATGAATTTGCCTAAGTTCCGTTC
>NW_008788012.1:0-223 GCF_000715545.1 Opisthorchis viverrini
TCACGAACCCTTTGCCTTTCATGAGCTGTTCAGGTGCACACTGATGAACTCACGTCTGGTACTTTCGTACCAACCGCGGCTGTCAGTCAAGCATCATTGTGTACACCCAAGCATTCTGTCCGAACGGAGGGAGTTCAGAGGAGTTGGAGAATGCTCGAATGCCGTGGGTTGCTGACGCGTTGACTTAACGACAATGATCATCCTCGGTGAGAGAAACATCGTA
>NW_008788013.1:0-223 GCF_000715545.1 Opisthorchis viverrini
TCACCCTCGACAGTCAGTTGTATTCCGACGGTCACCATTGACCGCTTTTACGCGATAGTGATAAATAGAGTAGCTGCCTCGCATGTTCCTGCAATGTTTTGGATTGGTCAAGCGTACCAGTAGATCAGACGGCTATCCAGGCCGGGATTCACGGTACTAAGAAAGCAGTAATGGGCTGCAATTTACAACAATGGTAACGGATCACTCCTCCGAATCCAACAAC
>NW_008788014.1:0-223 GCF_000715545.1 Opisthorchis viverrini
AGCCCTTCTGAAACAATGACTTCTCAGTCGGTCCCAAACTTTTTCCATTTGAATGAAAACCTCGAAATGAGTTTAAAATACGAAATGCTCTTCTGACCTTGACCCACTGAACACTTGTTCCGAGTGCATCGTGTCTCACATGTATTCAGATTGAAATATCCAAAACACTTACAAACCAATATGTCGATCTCATTCGTCGAAAGGTGGTCCTACTTGAGAAAGG
>NW_008788015.1:0-223 GCF_000715545.1 Opisthorchis viverrini
TGCTGCGACTGGCGACTGAGTTATATTTGCTGTTGTGGCTACTAAAACATGTTATCTCTGTAGATATATATATCACCAAGCCATGCACGGTAGCAATTCGGCAGCTATAAATTCGACAAAGACGTAAAAGACGAAAGAAATCGTACCGGATACCTCTCAGGCGATTGCCCGAGTCACAAAGTCCGCAGTGAAACTATGATGAGGAAAACGTGACTAAAGTTGG
>NW_008788016.1:0-223 GCF_000715545.1 Opisthorchis viverrini
GTGACAGAGAGGTCACTATTACCAAGGGAAGGAGACAAGTCCCTAAGATCCAGATATCTCAGACCCCGGCGACATAAACTCTGTCCAGTGTCCGGGGTAAAGATGTTCGACCGACATACTACAATGGTCTGTGATTAGTCTCCGCTGTGAACTCGAATAGGACGAGTGACTGGAAAAGGATGCAACTATAGATCTGACGTGTAGCACCGCGACCCAATTCATT
>NW_008788017.1:0-223 GCF_000715545.1 Opisthorchis viverrini
AACATGCCCAAAGTGTAAAAGGGGTTCTGCAGTAGAAACGACTCCCAGAAGAGTGACTCCTAGAGTTTGGAAGGCGCTCCGTCTAACCGGTTGGCAAATTCACCCTGACGTGTTTTGTTCAGTCGATATTTGGGACAAATTTCTTGTCCATCCTTTCTGACGTGAAAGTTTTCATCACTTGTTTGTGGATTCACTTCTGTCTCATCCGGTTGCACGATACAGC
>NW_008788018.1:0-223 GCF_000715545.1 Opisthorchis viverrini
AAGTCAGATTTTACTTATCAGTGCTCTAAGCTAACCGAACAAAAGTAGTACCGCATCTAAGTGATAAATGCAAAGTGATTAGAAATCCACAGCCATCCCGTGGCTGTATTAGATACAATTCGATTAAAATGGTCAACCCCAAACACATTTTTTGCTTGCAGTTATTAGGGGTTCACCGTAAATACATCAAAGATTGTGCACTTATATTTACTCTGTCAATGAA
>NW_008788019.1:0-223 GCF_000715545.1 Opisthorchis viverrini
CAAATGAGTTGCCGGAATAGCAAAAGCGAAAAATCTGGAAAGAACACAACAACGAATATCAACAACATTGAGGTATTTGTTTCGAATAATAGTCATCAAGCAGTTATATCTACCTGGTAGCTCAGGCATTTAAAGAGGCAAAGCGTTAAAAAAAGTGTAAAGCCTACGGAATGCGAAAAAACCTCAGTAGGGTTAACGAATACTAGGGATAAATAAATTGAAA
>NW_008788020.1:0-223 GCF_000715545.1 Opisthorchis viverrini
GACCAGTATACGAATTAAGGTCTATTAGATATCTGCCTTGCCAATCAAGTGACTTTTCACTGCGTTTTGCGGTGCCTAATCTACCTAATGCTTAATATTTCCCATCCCACTCGTTTCATCCAAGTGTTGCCATGCTACCCTGCCCTCGGGCTGTAGCAACTCAGTTGTCTGACGTCTCTCGTGTTCCTGCATTTCGCGACCTCAGTTGTGCACTTCCATACAA
>NW_008788021.1:0-223 GCF_000715545.1 Opisthorchis viverrini
TTTCGCGCAATCCCCACTACCCGCAAACCTGCTAGTCATGCTCCATTCCGACTGTAAACATACGAACATGCCAGGCGGCATGCCATCCACAAGTTGGAAAATAACATTACTATTATTAAAAAATTAGATCTTATGTTATTTTAGCCTCGTTGATCTTCTAAGCCAGTCACCGACACTTGAACAGACCATAATGAACGCATGCGTTACGGAATTCATGAAGGGC
>NW_008788022.1:0-223 GCF_000715545.1 Opisthorchis viverrini
TTAGGATATTCAAATGGTATTTGGTTACACACAGGTTTCGAACTTTCCGGTCTATTTCTCATGCAAGAAAAATTTATTTCATTGTGACGATGTGCCAGTGCGATTTCTGCGTGGAAGGTGGTTGGGTAATCGTTTAATCCAATCCATTTTGGAATATCATCTAGTCTACGATACATATTGTAAGGAGCGTTAGAAAAACCCGAAATGCGGAACGTTGTACTCA
>NW_008788023.1:0-223 GCF_000715545.1 Opisthorchis viverrini
ACTTCATTCACACACGCCCAAACACACAACACACGTCACCAAAGCTGACGTTTTGAATTTGGCAAAAACCACAGCCCTGAATAAGACCCAGTGCCTTCTTTAGAACATTCAAGTGATGTGTGCACAAAGTAGCGAACCACCAGTGCAATTATTGTTCCTCCGTAAACTTGCTCCAATGAAGCAATGGGTGGGAGGGTTAAAAAACATGAGCAGAAAAGTCACA
>NW_008788024.1:0-223 GCF_000715545.1 Opisthorchis viverrini
TAGGGGTGATTACGTCACCAGCCGTCAGTGCCTGTTTCCTAAGACTCGCTTGGCCTGGCCAAATCAAGTCCACATGGAATCCGCGTAAATTCGTAGGGGATTAAATCGGGCACACAATGTTAACTGATGAAGGCTCCTGTAATAGCTGACATCAACTGGCTGTGGTCTTATTCTGCTCACGGGCTGTCTATGCATGAGAAATTGCCCAATATAATTCTGGGCT
>NW_008788025.1:0-223 GCF_000715545.1 Opisthorchis viverrini
GGGCCACAGCAGTTCTAGGGAAGAGACGCAAAACAGGCTTCCACTTGGCGCCAGGTCAGCCGACCCAAAACGCATGGTCAAATCTATTGTAGTCGGTCCTATGCTCCCGAAAGCATGCCGACGCAACAGGCTGCGTCACCGGGAAACAGTTTCTACTCAGCCACCTTGGACTCCTCGTCCACCAAAGGCAGTGATGATCTAGAGGAAGCAAGCCTCACGTTGA
>NW_008788026.1:0-223 GCF_000715545.1 Opisthorchis viverrini
TCGTTGAATTCCGCTTTCGGCAATGGAATTGAAGCACTGCGACCCACATTGAGTTCGGGCAACATTCGACCGTCATCAGTGCAGCGGAAATACTACATTGTGTGGGGGATTCCATGGAATAATATATCCAGCGCCAAGGGCTTCGTGGCTTGGGCCATGTACTGCGCTCGCCGCTGCTGCGTTCCGAGGCAAATTCAAATTAGCGGAGCCAGAGTCATGGCTA
>NW_008788027.1:0-223 GCF_000715545.1 Opisthorchis viverrini
AAGCCAGTGAGGCCACTGCAAGTGAAACCTCGGCTTCGGAACTACGTCATTAAACGTCAACGGGCAGAATTCCACACAAATCCCGCTGTATTGCACCCCTTCCAAGGCGCTGCTACGCCCGATAATCCTGGCCCGCACGAGATTGTTCCAGAATTTGGGACGCCTGTCGGTATGGCATCAAGGTGAGATCTGTCTGGTCAACAATCTGGACCCAACAGATAAT
>NW_008788028.1:0-223 GCF_000715545.1 Opisthorchis viverrini
GGACGTTCGCTCACAGGCATTGAGTATGTGGACGATATTTCTGTCTCTGGTCCAGGTACTTCAAAAATATGCACCATTTTAAATAACCTAGATAACTCTACGCACGGCTTAGCATACCCTTCACACCTGTAAAGCGCTGCTACGATACTGGTTGGGGTCAAACTCGAACCTCATGCTTGCAGACAAGCCAACGGAGAAATGGCAGATCGATGTATTTTCCCAG
>NW_008788029.1:0-223 GCF_000715545.1 Opisthorchis viverrini
GATCGTTGAATTAGCTTATTATGTATGGTTTTGACGTTATGGTCAGCTACGAGCGTGTGCACGGGCCCGACAGTTACTATAAGTAGTCTCACCAGGCGACATCTAGTTAGTTATGAGTATGACAGGCCGTCGTTGGCCACTGGACTGGGCTATTGGGTATAGTTGAAACCTCATACTCAGCGTTCCACATTGACACAGGCCCTGCCATTACGCTAAGTAGCTA
>NW_008788030.1:0-223 GCF_000715545.1 Opisthorchis viverrini
GCTTGGAGCATATGCATGGGCTATACCACCGCCAACGTTAATTTTATCTTCAACTTTTTATATATCCATTTATCAATTCATCTGCACTCGCGGTGAGAAGTATTTCAGGAGATCTGATAGGAGACATTCAACACGAATAAGTGACCGAAGAACTCCGTACCACGTCAGCTCATCCCAGAATGAACCTGGTCGAAACCAGGAGCTGATTGTCCATCGCTAGGCA
>NW_008788031.1:0-223 GCF_000715545.1 Opisthorchis viverrini
GAGTGGCTTTGGATCAATGACAATGTGAGGTCTGCAGGGGTCTGAGCTCGAAACACGAAGCTGAAACCGGCCGAAATCCATATAGTGGTCCCCACCCACTGACCCAAATAAGTAATAATAATCGTTCAACCATAACACCCTTTCAGTGCTTAGCTACAGCACCACCGGAGGGAAACAGAGGGCTGACCTACCTCTAGGTCGCCCGAACGTAGACTGAAGCAGT
>NW_008788032.1:0-223 GCF_000715545.1 Opisthorchis viverrini
GCACTTGGCGCGATCAATCAACTCCTTTCATGTTGTTTGACAGCTACATAATGTGCAGCCTTGAGGCAATATGTTACAAAGCGGGAGCAGCTTTGAACTTCCAGTGAACCGAGATGAGCGGGCTGATCTCGAAAATCAAACTCGTATAAGTCTAAACCGAACCGCCACAGTGCCTCCGTTTATCATCTCAAGCATGACGCCGTACTGAACGTTTTCCTAGAAA
>NW_008788033.1:0-223 GCF_000715545.1 Opisthorchis viverrini
GACTGACGCCTCGTCATTTCTTGACTAGCGCTGTCCTACGTTTGGCCGTATTGATCGACCTATACAGGGGTCCATTCACTTGCCAGTTTGACCGACTACGGTAAGTCATCAACAACGGGCTTGCGAGATCACGTGGGGCTAATGCGTCTGGTCCGGTGTCATCCGGACTGCACACAGCATATCACGTGACATCTAGTTACTGAACTGGTAGTTTTAGCGGGTA
>NW_008788034.1:0-223 GCF_000715545.1 Opisthorchis viverrini
CTTGTAACTTGAACTAATGTGTGAGTGTGTATTTAGAACTGTTAGCAGACATCCTGCTAACTTTTGAAAAAATTCAAGCTTGCCTTTGCGTGTTATTTGCTCCAGAGGTAATTTTTTCTTGCGATATGTGCGACACGGATTTTCAAGAGCATGCAAACCGCTGCGCTATGGTAGTCTTTTATTACCATTTCAGCTTAAATGATAGCGCATATTTTAGGCAAAA
>NW_008788035.1:0-223 GCF_000715545.1 Opisthorchis viverrini
AAACTGCTTTTATTTCTGTTCACTATTTTATGAGGTCATTATGATGGTAAAATTACTATTTCTGCGTAAACGATTGAAAAAGTTAGTGTTAGAATCTGATAACCAAAAGAATCTGTGCCAGCACTTTACACTATTGGGCGCTCCATCTTGCCACTGATCTGAGCAACATCAATGCCATTCCGTGTAATAAAAATAGCCAAAGAAACATGGATGTATGTACGCA
>NW_008788036.1:0-223 GCF_000715545.1 Opisthorchis viverrini
CCTTTCCATGTGGTCTAGATTTGCTCCCACTGGCAACCTTATACACCTCACAGACAACGTTCACACTTGACTTTTACTTGTTTATCATCACATGGACTATGAAGAAAAACAAAGATGCGCGCACTGACGTATAACTTCAGTTGGTGAGGAAAGGTTCGAAAGAACGTTCCACAGTTCGTCAAGCACATCAACAACCAACAAACGCATCCGGATGCCTCAACAC
>NW_008788037.1:0-223 GCF_000715545.1 Opisthorchis viverrini
TAGGTAAATGGCATGTGATCAGCTGAAGCGCAAAGTGCTAGCTTTTGCAGCCTATAAACCTCGTCGGCTACCAACCTGATAGCTCAAGTAGGACTAACTAAATTGTTCAATCGTTTTGGATAAAGCAGGCTATGAATAGGTTAGTTGAGTGTCAATTTACCATATGGCTTCGGAAAACCGCCATTGACGCTCTACTTTATTTCGCTTAGTCCAGAAAATTTTT
>NW_008788038.1:0-223 GCF_000715545.1 Opisthorchis viverrini
CTAAAGCTCAACATTGGCAAGCGTGATTTTTACTCCATAGAACATTTGGACCCCCGTGAGTTTTTGATTGACATACGACCTATTGGATTTGGACACAGCAACATTGACTCTTACTTACGTCTGTTAGTCAACCCGATTATTAGTCGAGGCTAGAATAATAAGTGCGATATTTGAAGTGCGCTTGCCGTAGACGATTAAGGCACGCTAACAAACCTAGTCGAAT
>NW_008788039.1:0-223 GCF_000715545.1 Opisthorchis viverrini
GTGCAATAGACAGTGATTATCTATGGAAGCTGAAGAAGACGCGTCCAGTTATATTAACTTGAGAGAATTCTGACCAAATATTTGAAGAAAACTCTTTTTGTTGCATCATGTTTTGTCTCTGGACCTGGATTTCTCCTTCTGTGATAAGTCCTAGGTAACGATGTATAAACTGAATCACTATGAACTGCAAACCACGTTTGAGCAGGCGAATAAGGGGATCGAT
>NW_008788040.1:0-223 GCF_000715545.1 Opisthorchis viverrini
GCATCTAAGCCTTCTACGGTTTTATCGACATATCACACCGTTTTAACTAACAATAGTGATACCACATTAACTTTTCGAGCCAAAAGAGATCAGTGCTCTGCGAAAAGGGAACGCGGGAGAAGTGAGTGGAGCCTTGTCACGTTGGTAGATGCACAAAGCTCCTCCTCAGTTCAAACTTCAGCCTTAGACATTTATAATCAATGTCCACAAAAGCGCACAAAAC
>NW_008788041.1:0-223 GCF_000715545.1 Opisthorchis viverrini
CATCATGCTTAAGCTCCGAGCCAACATTAGATATACTTTCACCTAGATTTCTTAGTTACACCGATCTTAAAATACGCGCCCTATGATAGGAATTCGTATACATATCCGATGCACTAATTCGTTGCTCACTGAATTCGGCCCCTTTCCGAGTTCCATTGTCCTCTAGTTAGTTTCATATTATTGTATACTTGTTTCTGCTCGGTGTGTGAGATTAGAAGTTTCC
>NW_008788042.1:0-223 GCF_000715545.1 Opisthorchis viverrini
TAGCTGGACGAGTATTAGTAAACGCTTATAATGATAGTTTTCTTTCTGGCTGTGACACGTGCCAAAACTGTACCATTTGTTAGACCGATTATGTCGTTGCGTAGGATCAGGTCCGGTTGAAGACAAGTTTAGACAAGTTTGCTATGTGGGCCAGCTTGAAAGAGGCGATAAATTTTTCGTGGCTTCCACAAGCCATCAGTTATCACGATTTCCCGGAGTCGGA
>NW_008788043.1:0-223 GCF_000715545.1 Opisthorchis viverrini
TCGTCAAGGCCTTTTGGGCTTTGGAACTTTGATCGTTCTTCTGTCCAGGATTGGATCCCCTGGCAATGGGCAAACATGAGCCATGTATCTTCACGCCGCATCCCTCGGAGCGTCATGACACCAGGTGGGTTGCTTTATCCACTGCATAGAGTATACACGTAATTGATATAGTTGCTGTTTTAGCCTCACACAACCAGATGATAGTTAAAGTTCCATGAACAAC
>NW_008788044.1:0-223 GCF_000715545.1 Opisthorchis viverrini
ACTGACGGCTGAGGCGGTAGTTATCGCCAGGCACCCCTGAACAGAAAGCATGGAGCTGGCAAGCATGTGGGGAAGGGTTTTGGATCAGTCGAGCTGAGACTTATTGGTGTGCGGCTATCAGAAGGAGTAGTTTTCATTTGAATTCCACCTAAGCTACCTCACCTTGCCTCCCACAAATAAATTGTCGCAACAATCTCAAACCAATAAAGACCAACGAAATCTA
>NW_008788045.1:0-223 GCF_000715545.1 Opisthorchis viverrini
TCAGTACCGTCAACATGCTCTAGGTCTACTGATGTTCTATCTGCAACCGGTCCTATGTAGGCGGGATTGCAGTTTGCTTTGTAATGATTTGGACGAGATTTTCGTTGACGGGAAAATTCGGGTAGCGATTCTCAGCGTCAGATATAGAACAGTGAAGAAAACGGTCACAGTATTGACAGTACGCACCTCACTTATATGACAAGCGGACAAGAGATATAGTAAT
>NW_008788046.1:0-223 GCF_000715545.1 Opisthorchis viverrini
TAAAATCCACATGACTAATCCACGTCGTCGGACGACGATTCTCATTAATTGGCCCTCACAGGCTCCCGACATTTTATTCTCTCCGTGTGCAATCTCCTCCAGGACACCGTAGCCGCGTGTAGAACCATTGACTTAAATGCGATTAAGTAATCCCAGCCACTTCTCGGCTGACGGCAACCAGAACTGTTCAGACTCTTTTCCACATATATATGCATATATATAT
>NW_008788047.1:0-223 GCF_000715545.1 Opisthorchis viverrini
TATATTTTGGCTGGCGAAAATGATTTGTGCACACTTTCGCCACGCAAAGCACTTCTTATGAGGTTAACGGAAGAGCCGAATCTCGTTCTGTTCTCTCAGTTTCCCCAGATGTTTGATACCGCTTATTCGAAGTTATAGTGCCACACACACTTTAGGACGTTACGAGCCTCGTTTCGCGATTTTTAATTTTTCAATGATATATTAGTATAGACGTAACACACTA
>NW_008788048.1:0-223 GCF_000715545.1 Opisthorchis viverrini
TAAACGAATTTGGTTTTGACAGGGGACACTTCTGATCCGCCAATGATGTTTCGCTTCCAGTGAATGAACATCTAGAACACCAGGCATCACAGGAAGTGTGCCTACCTGATGATGAATAATTTCTCGTGCTTCAAATCCGTCAGCACGCCACTTCACCGATCGTAACCCTAACACGATGGCAAAAAAATTGGGAAATGTGAGTCTTGTGGACAAAACTATTCCA
>NW_008788049.1:0-223 GCF_000715545.1 Opisthorchis viverrini
GTGAGGTGATCATTCCTGGATAAGCGTTCGTCAAACACCCAGAAAAATTGAAGCCCATGGTGAATGTTACATACTGTGGGAATTTTGATTAAGTGTTAGCGAATACCGATAGCAGTCTTGCCACTTATTTTAGGTGGCCGTCGGCTGTGTGAGCACAAGCAGAAGACGGAACTTCTCAATGTGCTTTATATAAATGCATCCACTGTGAGCTGGTGAGTCGGAG
>NW_008788050.1:0-223 GCF_000715545.1 Opisthorchis viverrini
TGTGATTCGAAAGCGCCCCCAAGCTGGAGAACTCTGAGTTCACGCACTGTTATATTTATATTGATGCAAACTGGTGGGAAGCTGAAATTTTGGTCCACCGCAATAAAGTTCGAAGGAAACCGCAAAATGTGACGTGGATGATAGCTCTGAGATTGCTCGAGCTGCAAAAAAGAAAGGGTTGCAGTCATTGAAAGCAACGAAAACTTTTTAACAATATGCTTCT
>NW_008788051.1:0-223 GCF_000715545.1 Opisthorchis viverrini
TTGAATCAAAGTTTTGTTTGAAAACGGAAATATGAGGACTCTGGTCCGAGTGACAAAGAAGAACTAATGAGTTTCATTTCCAAGTCCGCATTACTAAAGTTGAGCCACATTCAGCATGGCACTCAGAAACCGGTATCCATTCGACAGAGTCCCCTATCGCTCCCGTTAATCTTTAGGGTCAGACTAGGACAAGGGCTGCCAATGCTGTGCTTAATCAGGGAGG
>NW_008788052.1:0-223 GCF_000715545.1 Opisthorchis viverrini
ACACTCATTCAAGGAAACATTCCGCACTACAGCCTGATACGCACTTCCCTTGAGATTCGGAGATATACGGCTTTGAAAACGTAGGTGTTTTAAATTGGCGAATGCGATCTGAGCCTTGCAGATTCATGTATTGACCTCGTCCACCATACTGAAGTCAGAACTAAAACGACTTCCAAGGTACGCAAAATGCCACACAACTTTGAGTGCCTCACCCATCCAGCGT
>NW_008788053.1:0-223 GCF_000715545.1 Opisthorchis viverrini
GGATTTTAGCAGGTCCACGATTAATAGATTGCTGAAACTGCTTTACAAGCTTCCATTAACTATATGTTCAGTTTGTTGTGGTAATCTTGATTGTCTCTCGTCTGCAGCTACCCGTGTTCCGAGGGAGTGTCAGTTGTCGGATAAATTGCAACTAAATGCGAAATCGATATATGCCTATATTAGTGATCGAAAATTAAAAATTCACATACCGATTACCTGGGCA
>NW_008788054.1:0-223 GCF_000715545.1 Opisthorchis viverrini
TGAGGCTCAAAAGTTCACCTAAATCCCGCGGAAAATCGTTTTCAAAGTGTAAGTTTGCAATAATTGTCCCCCAAAAAGTCATGTCCCACCTATTTTTCTCGGTGGCTGTGACATTTCATTCCAAAAGGCGCTGGTTTGAAGCCTCAACTAGTGGACACACACTTCGTGAGCTGTATTGGTTTTCTTCAATAGTCCCCTGTCGTAAAACGATATTATGTTTTGG
>NW_008788055.1:0-223 GCF_000715545.1 Opisthorchis viverrini
AAAACCACTTGGTTAACTTCCACCGAAAGGAAACGAATGACTGCTGGTAAAAACTGACTCGAACAGATTTTCCCACTTCTCTCAACCGGCTGGATGCTGAATACTACAGTGAAGCACCAGGTTTCAAAATTTTTCGAAAGACCATGACGCTTGAACACATTCGTACAAATCCAAAATCGGCCGTTGTGATGCGTTGGATACCAGTTTTGTCACAACTGGCCTG
>NW_008788056.1:0-223 GCF_000715545.1 Opisthorchis viverrini
GAAGACTTCGGGACATATTCTGTTGACAGCATACGAGCTGGCTTGATGTGAAAACTGAGTATGACCCACACAACTTTTATTCCATCTGTGCAAATCGCTTTCATCGCCCGTCTTCGTTCAAAAGCGTATTTGACTGTAGATCAAACTCATATGAGGGCCCTTTCTGAAGAGGTACTGGCAGATCTCATGAATTGGTAAAGAAATATTCAGGTGTTTTACCGAT
>NW_008788057.1:0-223 GCF_000715545.1 Opisthorchis viverrini
CAATTTCGAACTCAAGGTCAGGTCCCATTCTCATAGGACTCCAAATATTATTGCACAATAAAAAATTTGCGACGCCAGAATGGCGGCGGAAAATCTACAACCACAGTTATCGCCGTCTGCAAGCGATTTATAAGTCACGAAGGAACACAACCCTGAAGTAAGTTCTATACTGCACCAATGTTCAGAACAATCGCGTCAACTACACCTCTTGATTACAAACCAC
>NW_008788058.1:0-223 GCF_000715545.1 Opisthorchis viverrini
CAGAAGGGATCAGCTACCAGGAGAGCACAGACGAATTAGACCGTCTTGCCTGGTTTTGCAGAGAAAAACTTGGGGTTGAAATCACAACGAACGGAGTGAAAGCACGCTTTAGGGCGTTCTCTGTTTTTCACAAATCTTTGCTTTTCAACATGGTTCAAATACAAGTGAAAGGGAGAATGTCAACTGACCGGTTGCAGACAACTGGACAGGGAAGCAAAACTCT
>NW_008788059.1:0-223 GCF_000715545.1 Opisthorchis viverrini
ATATATATATAACACGAAACAAACCACAAGCCCAAATCAATATATGCATTTTTATCCCACCGCTATTGATCCTCGTTCCAAATGAGAGTATTGCACGCCTACTTCGCTATCTTAGGGCGATTGTTTAGCCATTTCCGGAGGCTTTTGTTTTCGTTTTGAAAATCATACTCACCTACCTTCAGTGTATCGTTTTTTGACATGAATAAACGTACCTAGAGTGACC
>NW_008788060.1:0-223 GCF_000715545.1 Opisthorchis viverrini
TTGCACTTGGTTTAGAAATTATGGAGAATAACCGCAACTGCCATAGATTCATCAATCATCAGAACGAATTTGTAAGGCAACGAAATCATAAAACTGGCCATGTTCGTTCCCCGTTTAGACTCGTCTAAACTCAAGGGTCACTCCTCTGTCGTCGAAACTATATCTCATATTGTGAAGTTCCGCTTTTGCGGTCGTGCGGACTACATTTCATTATGTATTATGA
>NW_008788061.1:0-223 GCF_000715545.1 Opisthorchis viverrini
CAGTTTCGGATGTCATCTAGTTTTCGGAAATTTCCGTAACTGCATCGGTGACTCTTGCGAGTTAATTTATCGCGGAGCGTTGCATGTACCAAATTTTTCATGTGGCATTGGTCAGGTACAAGCGCTTTCATTATCGATTTTGGGGCAGTTAATTTTTGAGAACATCATGTGCAAATTAGCAACATAAACTTACGTGTGAAACCACACTGTTTTTCGTACATCA
>NW_008788062.1:0-223 GCF_000715545.1 Opisthorchis viverrini
TGCAATCTAGCTGGTAGTGGAATACTGAGGTCAGGCAAAGATCTTCGGGAAAGCACACTCTCCGTCGATAGATCAGCTGGCTAGGCCATGTGCTCCGTCCGCTAGAGGACCATTTGCCTCTTCTACAAGCCTTTTGTCAAATGTAGAGGACATAGAGGCGGTCAGTACATACGTTGTTAACAGAGCAGGAAATCGGTCGTTAGCTTGTTCGCTGAGCTGGGCA
>NW_008788063.1:0-223 GCF_000715545.1 Opisthorchis viverrini
CTTTCGACGACTGTGTCCCAATGATAGTTATGCGAACATGAACAGGTAATAAAAACTTGGACACACTTGTTTCTTGGCCATTTTGTGAACCAGAGGCTTGTTCACAGTTCGTGTACTTGACGAACTAATCGAATCCGAATGCAGATGTCCAACGACGGACATCAACATCACACTGTCGACAGAAAGCGCTACATTTAGTGGGTGTAATTTGTAAAATTTCAGT
>NW_008788064.1:0-223 GCF_000715545.1 Opisthorchis viverrini
AAGTGCATGGTTGAACCTAGAGGAACTGAGTTCCAGCCCACTGGATCATTACAGCACCGAAGCTCGACCATCACAACAAGGTGGCTTATTCAGGTCAAACAGGATTCGCGGTTAAAAGAGTAACAATGATCTCCGTCGCTTCGTCAAACGTGCAATTCTGCTGCCGCCGGATCAGAGCCATTACAAGATAGGAGGATTTTCTCGGCTGCATCACCATCATCAT
>NW_008788065.1:0-223 GCF_000715545.1 Opisthorchis viverrini
TGACGTTACCCATCTGGTTGCGCCCTGAAGGCTGACTTCGTCCTCCTCGTTGAGCTGCAGTAAACACCAATTAACTTATATAAGGAGGTACAGTGCACGGACCAGCTGCAGTGCCGTCACGATGAAAACAGTAGGCGCAAAGTTACCAAAATAAAAAAACGGGTCGGCTGCAGTACCCTTTCGATGCCGAAGGGAGAGGGTCGAGATACTGCCAGGCTGCCCA
>NW_008788066.1:0-223 GCF_000715545.1 Opisthorchis viverrini
ACCAAAGCGTGAGTTTCTTTTTTATTTAAGAGAGGTGTGGATTAGACATAGGATTGCATTGAATGTTTGCCACAATCCAGATTAGAACTGTTCCAGATATAACGCCTTCAAGGTGCTCTGAAGAGAATACATCACGTGATAGAGAGTGATTTCTTGTCCTGACAATTGAGCCCAGTATTCAGGAATGGTTTCCCTTCGGTCGTAACTGACCAGAAACTCTAAT
>NW_008788067.1:0-223 GCF_000715545.1 Opisthorchis viverrini
GTCATTGAAGACAGCGATTGTTTATGCCAAGACATGTCGTTGAGCGGGCCGAGAATATGGCAGTCAGTCTCTACAAATTTATCAGACTGTAAAGTGAAAATTTGGAGTTATATTAAGTTGATTGTATCGGAAAAAGGATTTACAAAATGCCTAGAGCGGGATTCATCGAGGGTGCTTTCCAGAGCCAGCAACTATTTATCTTCGCGAAACCTCATCCGTCTAC
>NW_008788068.1:0-223 GCF_000715545.1 Opisthorchis viverrini
AGTTTCTGCTCTTCCCCCAAAACTCAAGTTAGGGTTACAAAATAGAGTATTTGTGAGGGAAATGGATTTCTAATTTACAAAGAGACAACTCCGGTTTTCGCGTATTAGTCATCCCATTTTGTTAATCCAATGGCTTCACTTTTGAGTAACACTCCTGTAGCTTCCACAGGTTACATCCATACTAACCTGGTTAGATTGAGTAGGATTAGAAAGATCGGGAGCT
>NW_008788069.1:0-223 GCF_000715545.1 Opisthorchis viverrini
ACATGCGTTCCCGTCCGTTCTTTTCGTTTCACTAAAACTGAGCAGCACCAACAAGTAGCACCAAGCTTAACGTGACAAAATGCTCCAAAATGTTATGCTACGATTGCCGATGGACTTTTCTCTTTGCTGACTAAAAATCAGGTTGTGTTTGGCATGTAGTCCATTTCACATTATTGCTGTTCGGTAAGCCTCTTACCGATTCTAAACCAAATATGGCTTTTGA
>NW_008788070.1:0-223 GCF_000715545.1 Opisthorchis viverrini
CGATCGGGAAAAAATCAATCGCCGTGAAAAGAATAGCGCTCCACAAGAAGACGAGAAAAAATGGGCACAAAATATGAGTTGACTGCTTCATTCATTGCAAGTACTCTGGGTTTTTTTCTTGTAAACTAGGGTGGTATCATAAGTTTGGCTCAGCCACGGTCCCTAAGCTGGGAGTCAGTCCATGGGCTTTTGTCTAGCCGACTTTGCATGACATAAATGAAGT
>NW_008788071.1:0-223 GCF_000715545.1 Opisthorchis viverrini
CAGTTGGCCACATGTATATCAGTCTCTGTAGGAGCACACTGAGAGCAACGAGTAAATGTTCTGCTGCTTACAGCATTTTGTCGGAAAATTAATGCGTTATATGGCATCAATATTACTAGGTCACTCTCGATACCACAACGCAGGCCCGACAAACGATACCAAGCGAAACGTCTTCGCTTTGATTTTTCTGACAGAAATTTCGGACAAAAAGGTCTGTGTGACT
>NW_008788072.1:0-223 GCF_000715545.1 Opisthorchis viverrini
TAACAATTCGGTCACCAAACAGAAGCCATTGACAACAAATATGAAT
The DNA here is from genome assembly GCF_000715545.1 of Opisthorchis viverrini. Lineage (NCBI taxonomy): Eukaryota > Metazoa > Platyhelminthes > Trematoda > Opisthorchiida > Opisthorchiidae > Opisthorchis > Opisthorchis viverrini. Next base: position 47 of record NW_008788072.1, read on the forward strand.
TCAGCTGCTGAAAAATTTGTCGGAGTTATACTGATGGACAGTCAAACTTGGTCGGTGATACTAACATGCCTCCTTTAGTGCGTTGTCATTTCTGGTGGCATCGCAGACAGTGTCAACACTTATGGATAGTTGGTATGCGGTCTCCGAGACCACATCCCGGCCTTCTGGTTTCTAGGC
>NW_008788073.1:0-223 GCF_000715545.1 Opisthorchis viverrini
GTGGGGAGGGGTTTACAAACGGGGACAGAATAAGCGCGGTGAATTTCAGTTGTCAAAGTAGTGGTTGATGCAGGCCTCTGGCACTCTAAATGCACGGGTTTACAGCCAACTTTCCTGACCCATTTGTCCGCATCGACTGCCGCTGGGTTAAGGGTGCAGTGCATACCGCAGCGAAGCAGAAGGGGTCCAGAAACGAAACTAAATTCCGTTTGTTGAATCAGAA
>NW_008788074.1:0-223 GCF_000715545.1 Opisthorchis viverrini
TTCGCACACTATAAATTTCTCTGAAACCGTGGTTCGAAAAGGACAACTTTAACGTAATTTTTTAGCATTTGATGGTAACTATTCGGCCTTTAAGATCTACCCAAACAGCCGCGGTTGCGTAAGAAGTTGTTCAAACTGACTCGGAGCCCACTGAGCGTGCGGAATTTGTATTCTAATATTTGCCGGTGGTTCGAAGCATTGTCTCTATTAAAAAGGTGGGAAC
>NW_008788075.1:0-223 GCF_000715545.1 Opisthorchis viverrini
AAAAAAAGCATTGGGATGCAATAGATACTTTGTTTATCTCTACCCAATTGCTGTCAAGTTGAAGGACAATGAAACTTCAGTCAATTATCCCAAGGATGTCTTCCCAACGAGACAGCATAGTGTACCTCTGAGAGATCTTGACGTGCGTAGAAATGATCAATAAACCTCAAGGGCACTCAAATTAAGCCTGTCACCGTTTCAGCGCAGGTTCTCCGTTTGAAAT
>NW_008788076.1:0-223 GCF_000715545.1 Opisthorchis viverrini
ACTATAGAATAGATCTAATGAAAGTCAAACACGAGTTCAGTGCTACTCTCTTTCATTCTCGACACACGGAATAATTTGAGCCCATGACACACTCTTTGAACAAGACCGCTGTTGAATTGAATTCTACAAACCACACAACTACCTACAACTTAGTGGGAAAGCATAGTTTTTAGAGAATCTAACGCGCCTTTATATGTGTATGAGCACCAGTAAACTGTTTTTT
>NW_008788077.1:0-223 GCF_000715545.1 Opisthorchis viverrini
ACAGTGTTGCATTTTTAGAAGAACGAAACAATTGCTATTATTCACATTGCTATCGTTTGGAGAGTTCTCTGCCCGTCCTTTTGAAGTAATTCTAGCCAGACAGAAAGTACGGAATTCGAATGAGCTGTCACAGCTCATCCACAGTGCATAAAATTTGGTCGACCATCTGGATGTTCGAACATCACTAAAAGCACTCTAGAATCAGTAGACAAAACCATTCTCA
>NW_008788078.1:0-223 GCF_000715545.1 Opisthorchis viverrini
AAAACTTATCACTGGATACTCGAAGTCTACACTTTCCTCGAAATTATAGAATAAAAATAAAACCACCTTGAGTGCTGATAGAATTCGCCCCTAAAAATTAGAGGTCATGGGGGGGAGAATTTTGGCTTCTGGCGGAAGCATTTTGGGGAGATGAACTTCCATTCAGTGATATTACAGTGAAGGATGGATGATAATAAATGAAAATAACGTCGAAGGGAAAATA
>NW_008788079.1:0-223 GCF_000715545.1 Opisthorchis viverrini
ACTAACATGCGCCTAGGGGTACACGATGCCTACCCAACTAGCCACATGGACCCTATTTCGATCGTGACGATCAGCTGAGCATACCGGGCATACCCACACGACTGACATGCTGCCGGTGGTCCACGATGTCTGATTAGCTGGTTGGAGCACGCCCATCTATTTCTGCCGTGGGAAAAGTCCAAATTATACGACATGAACAGTTGAATAGTACTGATCGTTTGGA
>NW_008788080.1:0-223 GCF_000715545.1 Opisthorchis viverrini
CGTTGTCTCAGAACCATAGCTCGTGTGGAATGATGTTGGCGTATCCTTAATGGGGCGATTAGAGAGTGAGTTTCCGATTGTTCGATGGGTATTTCCATTAAAGAATGTTTCCAGCACCGCGTTGGTTGGGACATGTATCGCGTATGCCGAGCAATCGCCCGCTGAAGATAGGGCTGGTTTTCGTGCCCAAACTAGAAAGGTCTTCAGTACTTGGACTGAAAGA
>NW_008788081.1:0-223 GCF_000715545.1 Opisthorchis viverrini
TTTGTTTTTATTACGTTAGGGAGTTAAAAATGCATCACGCTTCAGTAAATTTTACTACTTTAATTTCCAACTGATGTGTTTGGAGAATCCTTGGTATTCAACTTTCCATGGTACCTCAGAGATCAGAATCGCTACCGTTAAACTGATTGAGGGAACCACACTGCAGTTGCGCTCCCAAGCGAATGTATAAGGAATGGTCGTTTTCAAATAGAACACTCAAATT
>NW_008788082.1:0-223 GCF_000715545.1 Opisthorchis viverrini
ACGCCTCCGATAGATCTCTTATCACGTTTTTCATATTTTTGCCAGGCTCTTTACACCCGGATGCCTCAAGCATTAGAATGAAATGTGGCAAGGATATCACTTTTGACAGGGCCTGTTCGTCAACTTCTATGCTAGGGCCGGTCACCGACCATGTGCTCCAGTTTGGATGCCACCAGGTGTTCCAAGATCGCGATGAGTCCCATAGCGTCCTCTTCGTTCCAGT
>NW_008788083.1:0-223 GCF_000715545.1 Opisthorchis viverrini
CCTCTACCAATTAGTACGATCGACTGGCCAGAAGAAAGCAACGATGAGTGAAACAACCAGTAGAAATACGGCTCATTAATCCACTTGCAAGAGCGCCAACTGGTCTCCCGTAACAGCCTATGGAGATAGTGCATATGGACGAACGGAACGAAACCTTAGTCACCCGTCAGGAGAAATAAAATACTGAGCGTCCATACGGAAACGTGAGAAGGCACCAGGACCG
>NW_008788084.1:0-223 GCF_000715545.1 Opisthorchis viverrini
AAAGTTCTTTTTCACACTATTTGCTTGCTGTTGAAACTGGCAATAAAATATTTCCATACACTTATAGCTCACAACTGTGTGCTCTGTAGGTGTCCGTAAATTGGTTTCCAGAGAAAACCTGAGGGTTGACCTCGAATGGTTTATGTCTGGTGCGCGATTTTTTAAAGATTTGATTTTCAGGTAATTTTGAAATTTCCGTGGAAACCTCACATCTCGGTTTGCA
>NW_008788085.1:0-223 GCF_000715545.1 Opisthorchis viverrini
TTCTCAAGCTGATTCTATCGTAAAAGTTCGGGTCATGGCGGAAACATATTTAGCCAAAAAATCGAAAAGGAGCACCTGGAATGTGAAACTGATGGACACCCATGTGGATGGAAGGCGTTGCAGAACCAACTCTGGTATTTCGATGCTTCAGCTTATCATTTTCACATTCAATTTATATAAAATGTAACCGTCGTCAATCCAGAATATGTATCAAACAAACGCT
>NW_008788086.1:0-223 GCF_000715545.1 Opisthorchis viverrini
TATATATATATATCACGAAGCTGCTGTATTCAGACTTACGTTACATATCAAAGGTAAATGTTCTGTGTAAGATAACAGCTGACCTTCTAGAATCGTGCAATGGGGCAGATCTTGCCATTGAATCTGACATCCCAATCTTGATTCATCCTACTCAGGACAGTCTTGAAAACCAGCGCTAACAGCCATTAACATGTTAAGTCTGCGGAAATTTAAGAGCAATGGA
>NW_008788087.1:0-223 GCF_000715545.1 Opisthorchis viverrini
TCGTTCTGCGGAGCCGGTATCTAGACTTGTAGACGAGTTACCAGTGGTCGACGGATTACGTTATGATGAAGACAACAGAGGAGGAAATGTGGCTGTTGTGGTATGGAGAATAGTATGCAGGTAGAAGTCTCTCATCGACGAGCGTGTGGCGCCTACATATGTTGGCGATGTGTCGAAATAAATATGACGTATAAATTCATTCAGCTGTAACACCCTTTCGGTG
>NW_008788088.1:0-223 GCF_000715545.1 Opisthorchis viverrini
ACTCAAATTGTTTGCTCGATCCCGACTGAGATAAGAGGTCACGTGGTCCAAACTGGTTGAGAGACGGGAAAACCAGACATTAAACGGTAGCGGTGAGTTGCTTCAGGTTCCGTAGAATTCACATCTACATTGCCTTCTTTTAAGCAGCCCTCCTCCTGTCCTGGTGAAACTATTTTGGTGTGTCCACGCTAAATAATAGAAGTCCCGGTGGTAATGACGTCAG
>NW_008788089.1:0-223 GCF_000715545.1 Opisthorchis viverrini
CAGATGACATTGCCCTCACCTTTGAAGACCATAACGAAGCACAAGTCCTGTTGAATAAACTTACCAATATCATACCATCTTTTGGCATCTGCCTTGCACCTTCCAAGAGCAAAGTCCTGCTTCAGAACGTGCCATCTGCGAACATATCCTTTACAATTCAAGGCGAACCACTGGAGATTGTGAAAACTAGGTAACTTGGTAGTTGTATTAGCTCTGACGGAAG
>NW_008788090.1:0-223 GCF_000715545.1 Opisthorchis viverrini
GATATGTGCGTTGTTAGGAGGCGTAGTGGAGTGTAGCGACGGGCAGCGTTGAGAGTGCATTAATATACGTGCTGCGAGCTAAGGCTGACCTTCGATCACGATTGGTTGGGCGATTGGGTGCTTCCATTGGTTGGTCCGTTATTCTGTGTCCTGATTGGTTTGTGGCCACGAGGCCTTTGAAACTGACCTCCCCTGTTCTCGTACTGTGGTCGGTGGTGGAGTA
>NW_008788091.1:0-223 GCF_000715545.1 Opisthorchis viverrini
TCAGGTATTAGCGAAAATGCACAAGAAGCGATCAGTAGGAACAACAATCACTCACTCCACAGATGGACCTAGATTCATGGTACCACGTCTCAGGGTCGTCTGTGCAGAGCAAGCAACGTGCACTGTGTGAGGTCGCCAACGAGATAGCTTAATTTTGGCCCCAAAAGGCCTGGACTGAGCGCGGTATCTTGTGGAACCCTACCCGTTACCTCACGCGGGGACT
>NW_008788092.1:0-223 GCF_000715545.1 Opisthorchis viverrini
GGTCGACCGCATGGCAGAGGAAGCTAACGAGACTAGTGCTTCAGGGGAACAGTGTGGCTCCCATGGTCTCTGCGGCACGAATGGTATCCGTTGCATGGCTAAGCCATTACCATATGTCTTCCTACCATGAGTGTATGACTTCCAAAAAATGGGAAAATCCTGCATATAAGTGTTGATTTGTGGGCGTAATACAGTACTCATAAAGTTGCTGAAAATTCTTCGA
>NW_008788093.1:0-223 GCF_000715545.1 Opisthorchis viverrini
CTCCACTTATTCAGGGCCCAGACGATTGCTAAACGTTCCTTCTCAATGTGGAGTGCTTCTGTTCAGCATTAATCAGGACGCGACTAGCATATTCGGTAACTCCAAACCTCTGCTTTAGGACTACGCCAATACCGCGACCACTAGCGTCCGTTGCAACAATGAACATATCTCCGACCCTGGGCAGTGTGAGGGTAAGCTGCTGATCCAACATCCGCGCTTTGAC
>NW_008788094.1:0-223 GCF_000715545.1 Opisthorchis viverrini
GCCAGGTAACACACCTTCAAGGCCGATGTCCGGATAGATTTCGCAACATATCGAACTGAACTAGACAAACGAATCTCGTTGGAATCTCGTTCTCGTGTAGGCTGCCCAGTTGGGCGATGACGTCTCGCTCTGAACTGCACCCTAGTCAGCATCAACAATGCGCCCACAATGCCCGACAGGTTTTGAGAAAAGTTGAGTGTGCATCTCTGGACCCTGGAAGCGT
>NW_008788095.1:0-223 GCF_000715545.1 Opisthorchis viverrini
CATTATAGTACAAAAGCAAAAACTTATCTGGAATAACTTTTCTAATCAAAGCCTAGGCAACAATCGTTCAGCGGTGCAAAAGACAATATTGATGATGAGAGAATTTTGTCATGCAAGCAGAGCGAGCACGTTCTAGTCCACTGTATTTTTTTCTAGTAGCCGGCTGTATATTGGTAAAAAATTTTACGAAAGCCTTGACAATCACAAGACGATTGTGCGTTCA
>NW_008788096.1:0-223 GCF_000715545.1 Opisthorchis viverrini
CATAGAAAAAACTATTAGTTGTTTGTTCACCTTACTCGATACGCTTGTCTGTTCGTCCCAAAGTATTGTTAATAAAGTGAAAAGGCCAAGCTGATTGCCGGAAAGCCTGAGCAGTTGGAAACAGCCCCACAAAACTGACCACAGGAATTCAAACTATACAATCATCTGTATTTTATTTTAGGTTTGACGAGGGACTCACCTAAAACCCTGCTGAATCTCTTGT
>NW_008788097.1:0-223 GCF_000715545.1 Opisthorchis viverrini
GAACACTCTAGTTAGAAGGGTTCGTTTGTTTTCATGACATCTGCTGTCGAGAAGGAATGGCTATTTAATTGTTGATATTAGTGGTGTTACGTTCAGATCCGATCGGGCAGTTGTCTATATACCCTTCCAAATGAGCGAGTATAACAGCGGTTTATTACACTTCTTCAATTTGCTCTTCCCGTTGTCCTGTGTTTTGCTGAATGTCGTGGTGGTTTAGATGCGT
>NW_008788098.1:0-223 GCF_000715545.1 Opisthorchis viverrini
TCACAGACGAGAGGTTCGGCGGATTCAGTTGAGTCTGTTGTCAAAAACAATCGAGGTTGTTAGAAGTACATCCTCTTTTTGTGAACCAAGCCTCTTCTGTTCGTTTCCCGCACTGCACTCAAACCAGTGCATGATGGCTGCCTTCAAGACCCGACTTGGATAGTCACTGGTTATCGGTAGAGTACAACATTTTCACGTTCGTCGTAAAAATCCATGTTGTGGA
>NW_008788099.1:0-223 GCF_000715545.1 Opisthorchis viverrini
CACCAGCCTTCGGCTTTGATACTCCAAAGGTGTGGCTATTAAGTGAAACCCGAAGATTTTACAGGCACCAGTTTATTGCCAGGCTACTCAAACGTTGACGGAGATGACGTAGTGAACTAGAGGACTTTGGTAGCCCTGATGCACCTCGAGTTCCAAACATTTCTTTTTATAAGGCTTTGATTTCATGGGTACTTCTGTCTGCACATCTCACAAGTCAAGTTTT
>NW_008788100.1:0-223 GCF_000715545.1 Opisthorchis viverrini
CCAAAATAAAAATGGGGATATTTTTTTAACATTCCGGGTGCGGATAGCACAGGGGTAGGCATCACGAACTTCCGTTTCGACCACCCCGGAGATGTGAATAGTACTGAGTCATTTTTGAGTAGTATAAGTTTGGCAAGCTTGTGTTTTAGCGGTGCCAAGGTTAAACAGAACTCACACTTTTGGAAGGATGATGTGCCTAAATTCAAGAAAGTATTTCTGATGT
>NW_008788101.1:0-223 GCF_000715545.1 Opisthorchis viverrini
GCATTCACACTGGTGGAAATTAAAGATTACCAACGCGTGCAGCGTCACCTACGAGCCGATGATTAACTTTTTCGAGAAACTCATCTAGAACCCAGCTGATACACTCGTTTATAATGTTTTAAAACAACTGAATGTATCACGCCAGACCGCCTTAGTTGTTATGATATTCGATATACCACCATACACGCATAGATGTGATACACTACTCATAGGGTTGCTGAAA
>NW_008788102.1:0-223 GCF_000715545.1 Opisthorchis viverrini
CAACGTTTGCCAAACCATTCACACTCTAATCTAATCTCTCTATCTGACTTGCAGCTTGCCCAGATCGTCAAACAAACATTCGACAGCATCGTCATGGATGTGACGACCCTTCATCAGCCAACCATACACGTGTTGCCAAAGTCCGAGGAACTGAGCTGCTACGATGCAGTATTCGAACAATTCAAAAAGCGCTGCTTCACGATTCGACAGGTAAAATGACATT
>NW_008788103.1:0-223 GCF_000715545.1 Opisthorchis viverrini
GTCTTACACACGTTAAACATGGACGCTTTTTGTCATGAGACAAAATAATCGAACGCTATCCTCATCCGGTAATGCGTGCGCAATTTTCTTCAATCAGAAATAAAATTGGAGGAGTCGAAGCCCCTGCAGAAATTCTTGGGGGCGGTGCTAGTAACGCGTGTTCACTTCCCACAGAGAAAGCAGTTAATCTGCTTTGAAAAGCGCCTTTTTTGGGACATAAGAT
>NW_008788104.1:0-223 GCF_000715545.1 Opisthorchis viverrini
GAATGAACGGACAATCCTCTATTTGAGTAGCCGAAGCCATGATTGTAAGAGAGAAAAACATGTGATGAACACCGACGCAATCCTAACAAGTTTCGTGATGGCTTTTGACTGACACCACTAATGGGTGATAATGGTCATTTGTATTGATTCCGATGATGAAGAAGATAATGATAATGATGGTGAAGGCGATGATGATGGCGATGATGACAATGATGATGATGAT
>NW_008788105.1:0-223 GCF_000715545.1 Opisthorchis viverrini
TGTCAAAATCTGTCGTGTTCAAGTAGAACGTGAGGTTGACAGAAATTTTGGGACTGCGACTACCTGATGAGCATGAGCGGAACCGATCGTAGTTATACTACGTATTTTGTTGCGTGGAGATTCACTCTTTTGCTACATAGCTGAAAAATTTCTCGTATACATCGCTAACGTCGTGCGAGTTTATATCAAAACGTTTCAAAATGTCCAAAATTCCGATATGCCG
>NW_008788106.1:0-223 GCF_000715545.1 Opisthorchis viverrini
GGTCTAAGTAAACGAGACGAATTGCAGCGTATATATGCCCACATAATGATTGTCGTTGGGAAATTGCTTCAGAAGATACATAAGTGTTGCCTTGGGCAGAATTTGCCTGCTGGAATATCAAATGCAAATATATGAGGAGTACAGCAAGTGCGGAATACATATCGCACAAACACTTTGCACTCCAGTATTCGTTTGAGCGAGGTTTCCACACCGACGCCGGAGG
>NW_008788107.1:0-223 GCF_000715545.1 Opisthorchis viverrini
TTACGCTCAGTTTTCACACCGATATGGCCGTATTGGAATTTATAACTCTTCAGTCTTTATGAACTTACAAATATCACCAGTGCAATCCGCCATGTTCAGAAATTAGGACAGTGAAGTCCAATGTTCGTAGCTGCATCCTTTGGCAGCACAGACTTTTCATGCTAACTACCCAAAAACAGACAAAACATGATATAATGACCCGTGTTTGCTGATGATCATCGTT
>NW_008788108.1:0-223 GCF_000715545.1 Opisthorchis viverrini
CCATTTTAACATGTGCTCTATCCGGGCTCAAAAGGCTTTTGTGCAGAGTGAATAACTATTGAATTGCTCAAAAACTATACTGAGAAATGGCACATTACCGGAGATCCCCAGACACTGCAAGAATCTGCAATAACAATTTGACGTGCTCTATTATTCGCAGCTGAAACGTGTTAGCTTCCTTAACACTGTCCGTGTATGCAAACATAATCCTGCTCTAAAAAGA
>NW_008788109.1:0-223 GCF_000715545.1 Opisthorchis viverrini
GAAAATAAATAAAAACTAACGTTTGTTTGCCCGGCAAACCTTTCACGAAAAAGTGCCATCTGATTTGGGCAGATGCGGAGACCCGCATTCAGATGTTCTTATGACACATATGTATACTTGCGGCGCAATATTTCAAATACTTCGGAATATACCCATATTGAATCCACTAAACTCGTGTCATCGGAGTGTAATTCAAGAGCCTCACGCTTAAAGTTAAATGACT
>NW_008788110.1:0-223 GCF_000715545.1 Opisthorchis viverrini
GCAGCCGCTGAACAACAAGAACAAAACCGTCCCGGGAAATGTGGGCGAAAGCCTCAAACCCATGTATTAATCCGTTAATCCATGAAAAAGTGTCATCAATATTCAACGAGAGCCCAAACCCATTTACAGCACGCCGCACGTAACTTGTGTGCGTCGAAGACATCCCGGAAATGCGAACGTCTTCTGGACGCCACAGGCAACCGGGAATTAGCTTATACGGAGA
>NW_008788111.1:0-223 GCF_000715545.1 Opisthorchis viverrini
CCGGAATTTCTGTAAGCAAAATTTTCAGAGTATTATTTGTATTCAAGAGGTTATGAGTGAATTTAAAAAGTGAATAATATTAAGCGGACTAATATGCCTCCATACTTCAAAGTATGCAATGTATGGTCGTTTATTCAATGGTCATTCTCCCGCCCAATTCTTTATTCTTTCACGCACCACAGTCGACGCTCAACGTGAGTTTGTTTTGTCGATGCTCAACAAG
>NW_008788112.1:0-223 GCF_000715545.1 Opisthorchis viverrini
TTTTTGTCACGTGATTTCTAACGCTTTGTAGGACGTACGTCGGCTGATCGCCGATGAATTGTCTGTCGTTAGTCATTTTTTGGTTGATTCATTGTACCCTTATTCTAAAGCTTACGGTTTTTTAGCCAAGATCAGGAAGTGAATATGATTGGTATTGGTGATACGAGAGTGCAAAATGTCTGTCCAGCAGCGGTCACTCAGGTTCAAAAATATCTTTTTTTAA
>NW_008788113.1:0-223 GCF_000715545.1 Opisthorchis viverrini
ACAACTGCTTACCGTTGATCTGTGTGCTTGTGCACACTGGCAGGACATCCTTCTATACGTAATCAGGCATGTGAGGTAGGTTTGTGCACACGTAGTTTGGCTTCACAGCTGTATACTCCACCCGGTTGTCCTCGGGGAGGTGGATGCTCTGTACGCGATCTCCAGTTTCCGCGCCAGCACATTTTGATTGCTAGGTTTGAGTATCGAAAGTCCCCGTCTGACA
>NW_008788114.1:0-223 GCF_000715545.1 Opisthorchis viverrini
CAGGGCGTTCTGTAATTCATCCTTCAATAAGATTGTAGACTGATTGAGCGCATCTGAGCACAATGGTATTTAAAATGCATCGTACCAACAGACGAGTGGAACAGGAACACCAATTCCTTCAAGTTTTCCACAACACCTGCCTGACCTTCATCCTGCTCTTCCGGAACAACTTGGAAATCATCACCTGAGGACATTTCAAATGATTGCCAAGGTCACCCAAGGA
>NW_008788115.1:0-223 GCF_000715545.1 Opisthorchis viverrini
GGGGGGGACGTTCGGGAGCCGTGTTGTTCCCAAGATTCTTTACAGGTAAGAAGAACTGCCACCAAGTCGGGCGAGGGGCGCAGCTACCGTAGATTTGACGGAATTATAGATTTAAGCCATCCCTACTACTCACAAACTGACTAAAATAATGCGTTCTGCAGCCTTTCTTCGAACGGTAATATGCCACATGCAGAAACACAGGGAAACCTATCAGGAAGGTCAG
>NW_008788116.1:0-223 GCF_000715545.1 Opisthorchis viverrini
TCTGCTTAAGAGGCACGAAATTACAAAAATTCACAAAGGACTTTTTTTATTCCAAAGTTATAATCAATTTTTGACCAGATAAAGCGAAACACATGAATGACGGCATGCCGTTTAGCTTTATATATGTAGCCAACAAAGCATCAAGAGCTGCAAAGTATCGAGTGAGTGACCAGGGTTTATAGATTAAACACTACGATTGCTTGAAAACAACGGCCAATAGAAT
>NW_008788117.1:0-223 GCF_000715545.1 Opisthorchis viverrini
AAAAAAACAGTGAGAACGCATTTGCAAAAATTGTGGTGTGGAACCCAATTTCGTCAATGGCCAGTGGATTCGACCAGGAGCGAACAAGCTCAAAGGCTACCTGAACATCGACCAATCAGAACACCGCCTGATTGAACAACCAATCATACTTGAAGGTCACCGTCGGCCAGCATCAGTAACATCGCCGCACAACCATCATCACTCAGCGCACAACCAATAGCAT
>NW_008788118.1:0-223 GCF_000715545.1 Opisthorchis viverrini
TTTAAGGTTTTGTGACCGTTTTCTCTAGAAGTTTGTTGTTGTTTTTCGAGTGTTAGAACCATAGAAACACAACTTAATTTCCTCAAATGAACGTGCAGCTCAAGGATCACTTAAATTTAATGGGTGCGCTAATCAGTATATCCAGATAGGGTAAACACAAGGCCAAACTGAGCCTCCAGATACTGTCAAAGTACTCAGCAATCATCACTGTACTTCACAGATT
>NW_008788119.1:0-223 GCF_000715545.1 Opisthorchis viverrini
GCTGGTCGTATGTTGCTAAGCCGTGTTTATTGAGAACCGCCAACTCACTTATATTCCCGACGTGTCGTGCTGATGGTGACCTTCGTGCCATTCTGAATTAGACTTGGAGATCATCTGTCCCCCAGATGTGATTCCTTGGAACTTGTAATATTTCATGGGTACCTGACTCCTCACCAAGTCCTTCCACGCCAACTAGCTTGCCGCCAGTTCACTGATGCCGAAC
>NW_008788120.1:0-223 GCF_000715545.1 Opisthorchis viverrini
TCCTGTTTGTTCAGTTGCTGCAGTATAATTTATTCAAGGCTTTTAGTCTTCTCAATTCCGTGTGCAACTCACAAGGCTGATTGACTGATCAGTAGAAAAGATAACGCCACCATTTCTTGCAATGTCTCTAACCAGGCGCACGAGAACGGATTCTTGAAAAAACGCACCAAAAACATCTGCACCCTTCACAATCCCTTGCACACCCTTCTGCCAGACGATTCGT
>NW_008788121.1:0-223 GCF_000715545.1 Opisthorchis viverrini
GTAAGTAGTGGAACGTCCCGATAAGTGGTTTCACGTGGCCCTGACAACTAACAGCAAACGTTCGACAAAGCTTAATCCTGTGAGTGAATTGAAGGCCCGAATTTTTATTCTAGAATATTCCTCCTGAGGACACCTGAGGATCAACACCAACGTGTATACACAGCGGTCTACAAATGCTCTTATCCAACGTCATCTTCCGCTCCCCTCCAGATAACTATGCTAC
>NW_008788122.1:0-223 GCF_000715545.1 Opisthorchis viverrini
TTTGCTCTCGGGCTCCATGTCGCTTGTGTCTCGAACCAATATCTTGAACGTTGTTAACACACCAAAACACGCAGATGTATTTAATCTTCCAGGCTGGTCAAGAAATATCAGCATCTCCTATTCCAGTCTTGATGCATATTCTCAGATGCGTTGGAATGGTACCAGATATCCTTGCCATCTATGTGGTTATAACCAAAGATCCTGTTGACTGCTCAACAATTTC
>NW_008788123.1:0-223 GCF_000715545.1 Opisthorchis viverrini
TTTGACATCATCATTTGAAATTGACTGTACGTCGCCAACATAAATTTCAGGGGAACTCGGTGACTACACCTAATTGCTGGCACCCAGGAAGGGCAACACTGGTGTAACGGTGATACTATTAATGGGGGAGGCATGTGAGTAGCAAGTTTTCTTTTAAATTCCCTTTGAGTCTCCTGAAACGTAAGATCTATTGTGGAATTTGTGGAGTCGCCTTGCAGCATTT
>NW_008788124.1:0-223 GCF_000715545.1 Opisthorchis viverrini
CACCAACCTGCTTGTTCACAACCCCAAATTCGTTCACAAATGACATACTAGGTGCTACGTAAGTGGCTTCCACTCAGTTGTATCACTGTTATGGAACCAGTCCTATGCATCGACAGTCATTAACCTACATTGTCACTCCACAAAGTAAAGTGTCAATCACCCCTTGGAATACTTCCCACAAAATAGCAACATTATTACTAGTGTTAGAGAAATCGTTCATCTA
>NW_008788125.1:0-223 GCF_000715545.1 Opisthorchis viverrini
CAATTACTCTGTTCCTCAGTCGTATTGTTGACCATTTAAGAGCGGGGCTGTAGAAGCGCATGCTAGAGGACTGATCTCAATAACTCTTGGATTACTTGCAGAAAAATTTGTACTTAATAAATCTGTGATTTGAAGGTCAACTGCAAAACGTCTTATCCCGAGAATTCCTAATGTTCCGGCACTTGATAAACGGCTTAGCAAAAGCCGATATGGAAGCTTGCCA
>NW_008788126.1:0-223 GCF_000715545.1 Opisthorchis viverrini
AGATGTACGTTCCATCAATACGTGTTTGCTTTGCCAGCCCTGTAAAGCGGTGACTGCAGGTAGTGCGCTCTAGACCATCAAAGGTGTGCGGGTCGTGAACAAAACTCCCGCGTTATGTGACGGTGAGATAAGTTTTGCCGATAATTCCTAATAAGGATGAGACAGACGTGCGGCGCATCTCAGATTTTCGTTTGCAGACCGAAATCTCCATCAAAATTTCCAA
>NW_008788127.1:0-223 GCF_000715545.1 Opisthorchis viverrini
GCTCCCTTAAGGTTTGTGAGATGCCCACCGCTGACGGTTCCCTATTAGAGATTAAAAACTGCACAGCGCTTCTCGGCATTTTAGCATAGATCGGTCCCACTGACAGGATAAAATCCGCACCACAAAATAACCCGTTTAACTTACTCATCTTTTTGCCTCCTCTAAAAGAAGTAACGACCGTGAGTATGAACCGTCAATACACTTCACTGACGGGTAGTTTTTT
>NW_008788128.1:0-223 GCF_000715545.1 Opisthorchis viverrini
AAACTTATTTCGATTCCCTCGTTCAGCACTAAATTTTCTAGTCCAAGGTAGCCTTCTTCACGAAGAAAACAGTTCCATCATGGGCATGAAGTTTAATCCACTGTAATCCTACTTGAGGAAACAAATGCACAAAATCAGAGAGGAAAGATTCTGGTTCAGGAAACACTACAGTGGAACTACTCTGTGCCACTGAACCAGAGTTTTGAGTTAGCTATAACCCAGC
>NW_008788129.1:0-223 GCF_000715545.1 Opisthorchis viverrini
TGCTGCGACTGGCGACTGAGTTATATTTGTTGTTGTGGCTACTAAAACATGCTTTCTCTGGAGATATATATGTCACCAAGCCATGCACGGTAGCAATTTGGCAGCTATAAATTTGACAAAGACGTAAAAGACAAAAGAAATCGTAACGGATACCTCTCAGGAGATTGCCCGAGTCACAATGTCCGCAGTGAAATTATGATGAGGAAAACGTGACTAAAGTTGG
>NW_008788130.1:0-223 GCF_000715545.1 Opisthorchis viverrini
TGGATTGGTTGTTTGATTCGCATTCACCCGACGTGAACTCTGAAAGCTTCACATTGGCCCTGGTGCATAATGTCGTACACTCCGGTATGCGTTGTCCCCCTTTGGACAGTTGAAGGCCGTACACATGAAACTATCCTTTACCGCACACCAGGCAATTGATAGTCAGCGACGCTCGTGGCCCACATGGTAAGGTATGACAGTTGCTGACGTTTATATGGGATTG
>NW_008788131.1:0-223 GCF_000715545.1 Opisthorchis viverrini
CTTGAGGGTTACACATTCGACAGCAGTGGGCTTCAAGCAGTCCGATGTTTCGCTTATGTCCGTGGATATCACGCTTGAACATAAATCACGAAAGACGATCAGCGGAAAAACGCCAAAAACGAAGCACGCATGCACAGTTTGCGGAAAAACATTCACATTACTCTCAAACTTGGAAGCTCATACATACACGATAGTTCAGCATCATTTATGTGTGAAATCTGTG
>NW_008788132.1:0-223 GCF_000715545.1 Opisthorchis viverrini
TCAAGAGGTCACAAAACATAATTGCGTGAAATCTACACAGTGGTGGGCATCTGAACCCAGTGAATCTGAACCCATCTGAATAAAATAGTAAGCCGGTGCTGAAATTACCTCCTATATCTCCTCAGAGTAAGGTAGGCGCGCGGTTGCGAGGCCATCAGCATAACACGTTGCATCATGCAGCTAGCACTCTACAGGACCACTTGTTGAAAGTTTGCACCTAAAG
>NW_008788133.1:0-223 GCF_000715545.1 Opisthorchis viverrini
TTACGAAGGTTGACGAGGGTTACCCCATTCTTCGGAGTGCTTCACAGCCACTGGAAATTCATGCTATGGGACTTACAGTCCTCGTACATGTTCTTTACAATTCCAGGAGACAGATGTTATGTAATACGTCACCCACCTCGAGGATTCTATGGGCTTCGATTGCAATAAATCAGATGGAGTCAGTGCACATATCCCAAAGGCCAGCATTGCGTTTGCCAATCTG
>NW_008788134.1:0-223 GCF_000715545.1 Opisthorchis viverrini
TTACTTCCGACTCAATGGTAACTGTGGAAATCAGGACTTTAGGAACCACCCACAGCCGTTCTATCCACCATAACTGCATACTGGGCACGATGTAATCAAGAGGTCTTCTGTATTATTGCGCATGTGTATATGTGTGTATGGAATTTAGAGAGATTTTCTGTTACATGCATCCGTCTATTTTGGAACTTTAAGGTACAGTCATTTTCATCTCTATTGGGAATTA
>NW_008788135.1:0-223 GCF_000715545.1 Opisthorchis viverrini
GTGTTTATTTCGTTCACTGCTCCTGATAAAATCATAAGATATATAGAGAAGTAAAGGCAATATTATGAAATTTGTTGGTCGATTGTGCGTTCTTGCTTGAATTATATGAATATTCACGCATTTACGGGGATGTGAAAGCCAGACGCTAGTTGGATAGCTCAATAGCGACTTGAGGCTTAACAACGGGTTTTCTAAATTTTCTTAATTCACGGACGCAAGCGGA
>NW_008788136.1:0-223 GCF_000715545.1 Opisthorchis viverrini
AGGTAATCTACTCAGGCCTATCAAAGGCACTCCATCGTGTAGACTACTACAATCTAGTGTTCTGCACACGACACAGCTGGATGGGAGCTTGAATGCATCACAAACTCCCCCCTCCCCCCGGCAAGGTATGTTAAGACCAATTCAACTGGAATGCGATGTACCAATAGAGGTCTGTTTTTTTGGTCTTCAACAGCCGGCTACATCCTTGGAAGAAAAACGCACT
>NW_008788137.1:0-223 GCF_000715545.1 Opisthorchis viverrini
GAAACCGGTCAGCTTGATCTATTTGTTATACCAAAAAATTACTTACAGTTGTCCACATTTCTTGAAGTTGGAGTCACAGACTCAGTAACCGTAAATAAGTGGCAAAAATTATCTCGGCCCATGTGGTTTCAAAGTACGAAAAAGTACGTTGCAAACAAAAGGTCCAAAACTTCCATATTTAAAGAGTGAATTCTTCGTATAGATAACGGTCGTTTCCAGAAGT
>NW_008788138.1:0-223 GCF_000715545.1 Opisthorchis viverrini
AGCATTTCCTCATGAGGGAAAGTAGTGTTAATTTCGTCCCACCTTTATGACTTATTTGGCGCAGCGCTAAGACTTGCTTTCAAACGCCCAAATTGTTTGGGACACCATCCGTAGATGACGGTTGATATGATAGTCGCAGAGTATTTATAACCTACACATGTAAAGGCGAATATTCGTAGTAGGGAAGCTTTACCGAAACCCTACTGTACTGTTTGTTAAAAAA
>NW_008788139.1:0-223 GCF_000715545.1 Opisthorchis viverrini
TTGATCAGATAACTAAGTAAGTGCGTTTCGAACACAGAACCCCTTTTACAAGATTTCGCAAGCGACTGGAGTGATTCTTCGCAAGGATGTCCAGGAAGTTGGCCTAAATACGCTCACTTCGTTTGAATGGCAGAAAGGTTTCAGGAATAACCGGTGACACTTTGAGGTAATCCCACCCATCCCTATGGACAACGCAATGGAGCCCATTCTCAAATCGCAATTT
>NW_008788140.1:0-223 GCF_000715545.1 Opisthorchis viverrini
ATCTATCCTCATGATGTTTTCAGTAATAATGAGAAATATCGACATTTCTGACATTCTCTACATCTTGGTGTATTTTGTCGTCCAGGGTTTTCAATTGATTTGCGGAAGTTTCATCACTATCCGAGGAGGTACCTGCAGTGGCCTGTTGGGTGCGTAGTCTTTCTCTCCATACTTGCGTTCATCTAGTTGCGTTTTGGCATGCATTTTCATGTTCACGGCCACA
>NW_008788141.1:0-223 GCF_000715545.1 Opisthorchis viverrini
GGGATGCATAACCACGCTCGGGTCCTTTAGGGACATTTTGGAGACACTTTACTGCGTGCACACTCCTGCTACACAGGACTTCACCCAAGACCCCCACAAAGCACGAATAATCGTAATATGGGATCCCACAGGTCTTGATCTGACTGCTCTTATTTGGCATTCTTGGCATGGTTGCACCTCGTGGAACGACGTTTTGGCCAGTGTAACCCGCGTGATCATTGCA
>NW_008788142.1:0-223 GCF_000715545.1 Opisthorchis viverrini
AACTATTGCTACGACTTACGATTTAGCCGACCCCGAGTGGAGCAAATCAAGGCAGCTGTCTTATCGATCGCTTGCAAGGAAAATGTGACCATACAACCGTCTGTGCTGGGCGATATAATCGAAGCGAGTGGTCACGACATCCGTCAAGTGAGTTTGATTCATTTCAATCCGTGCTTCTCTGTAAGATCCAGTTCGGAGTTTGGCACCATGACGTGATTTTCAG
>NW_008788143.1:0-223 GCF_000715545.1 Opisthorchis viverrini
TCGAGATATTCCTTTCTTCAATTCATACTTTCAGCTGCACTGGTTAAAGTGCTCGTTCCTTCACGATTTCTTGTCACCAATGGATGCATTGCACGCGGAACTGAGTTTGTTGAGACACTGTTAAATCACGGTTGTTTTGAGGAAAAAGTGATACCAGTAAGGAGATTAAATCCATTCTTGTGCTATTATAGAACGTTTACGTTGAGCGGTACTGATGGAATTT
>NW_008788144.1:0-223 GCF_000715545.1 Opisthorchis viverrini
AGTGTCCTCCTTGAAGCGGACACATATGTGCTCTTGCCACAACTCAGAAAATGTTCAGAGACTCGTAGTTAAGAGGTTTATTCTGAAGGTTGGTCCACTCTGATGTAGACTTTACAAATAAAGTAGTCTGTATTGACGACCAATTTCTCAGAAGAATACATAAATTTTTAAAGCCACGAATTTCGACGCTGATCACATGCCGAACACATGAACTGGAATATCA
>NW_008788145.1:0-223 GCF_000715545.1 Opisthorchis viverrini
GTTACATAAGGCTAAGTAGCTTTTCAACGGTGATTCATTGATTTTTCATGTATATTTTGTTCCCAGCCGCCAGATTGGAGCAGGAGAAAAAAAATCTAAAAGGTTAGGTGATTGTTATGTTTTATGCAGTTTTAAGTCTAGTTGGTTTTGTTGAACTGCGACAGATCCACGAACGCAAACGTCTTATGGCTAAATAAGGATTATCCGCATCAAAGTACTTGCT
>NW_008788146.1:0-223 GCF_000715545.1 Opisthorchis viverrini
CGAATTTTTGCACACTGTTGACAGTTCTCGGAGCGATTGACTCCAGTCATTGTTCGCTTGACTCTGGATGACAAAAGAAATTGTGTGTATTTCATGTCAAAGAGTAACGTCCACATTCGAGAACCAAAAACGTTTCAGTCGCGCTAACCATATTTCAACATATAAACGTTAGGACCGCAGCATGCCACGAACGCGTTTTGAATTGGAATAAGTATGAACAATC
>NW_008788147.1:0-223 GCF_000715545.1 Opisthorchis viverrini
CTACCATGTCATATTCTGCATCTCCGAATGCAGGCCACTCAAAAGACTACAAGCATAACAGCGCTGCATTCGGCAGGCTATGGCGCGGCCTGTGAAACGCACTGCACAGCAAGGATAACTGGGAATGCTGCGTGGAGTTCGGAGTGTAGTACGTTGTCCATCATCGCGAAACTGACTGAGTCAACTGCCTCATACCGTCTCGCAGCCACGCAAAAATTAAACC
>NW_008788148.1:0-223 GCF_000715545.1 Opisthorchis viverrini
GGTTGCTTCTTTCCACTGGCTTTAACCCCTAGTTCGGTATGACGAACACCGTGTGCCTTGTGTGCGAGTGCCTCCCGAATAGCATCAGGCTTTGTTTATCTTTTCTTCATTACTGGGCAATCATTTATTCGTACGTTGGAGGACATTCCAGCCAAAGGACAAAAATACCGATAGTATGCCGTCATCCGGAGTGCTTCCCTCTTTTTATGTTCTTCTGTACATT
>NW_008788149.1:0-223 GCF_000715545.1 Opisthorchis viverrini
AAGGTCACTAGACGCAATTAGGGTCATACAAGTGGAAGCCCAAACTCCTGAGATACACCCAAAAAATTACATGACGGAGACCAAATTGATTTTCGACGAGAATGAGGTCCCGTTACGTTAAGATCTGTCATCACCATCATCATGGTTGCCATCAACAGTAACAAACTGGTCCATTCACGGTGCGGTCCACTCGTGGTGGGCGAGATGGCCCAAGTGGTTAGAG
>NW_008788150.1:0-223 GCF_000715545.1 Opisthorchis viverrini
ACCAAACCGATGATCTGATAAACAGGTACCCGGGAAATATATCTCTAATCTCCAGAGCTCACATCATTGTCAAATCGGCTTCAATTGCGTAAATCTCTACGCACAGGCCCACCAGGCATACAAAGCTGTCTTACAAAAGACCAACAGTACAAACTAGTCATGACTACTGAGAAAAGGTTAGATTGATGAATTCGTACGCATTCAACCCCTCCCCATTTCCTGC
>NW_008788151.1:0-223 GCF_000715545.1 Opisthorchis viverrini
GTGAGTCATCTGACAATCAGCTGGCGACAATCTGCACTCCGACTTCAAGCAAACTACCCGGTTTTTCCTGATATCCTTTTTTTCCACAAGAAATTTATAGGCCCATCTGCTCGTTGCGTATATGAACATGCGACTTTCTTTGTTTTCGGGTTTCGGCCGTCGAACAACCTAACTCTCCGTGCTCTTCCGGTGTAAAACTACCAGTCGCTCACGTTAGCAACCA
>NW_008788152.1:0-223 GCF_000715545.1 Opisthorchis viverrini
ATCAGCCGCCTGTGGTCAGACGGTGGAATGTTCAAGGTCGAGGGTGAGATTAGTGAGACGCGCGCTGCTGATGACTTCCAACAAGCATGGAACAGCTTGTGGACTTTTCAGCATAGATTGGTCTCAGTGAAAAGATGAAGTCTCTATTACATATTCAGTCGGCCCATCATCCTCAGAAACCTATGCTCGATGGCTCCACTCAAAGCCTTTTACTAGAGGAGGA
>NW_008788153.1:0-223 GCF_000715545.1 Opisthorchis viverrini
GCGAGCGGACATGAGTTATGCCATACTCCAGACAAAACTCTGCGAACACCGACGATGTGAACTGACGGCCGTTACCGAATACAATAGTATCTGGTGTTCCAAAGTGACTGAACAATCGTCGGCCATAGCAGCGCCTTACTGCGAGCGCTAAGACGGCATCCGTGTGCTCCAACAGCCAATACTTGTCCACTATCCGCCAAATGCCGGTTGCCAATGGCACATC
>NW_008788154.1:0-223 GCF_000715545.1 Opisthorchis viverrini
GAGAGCGAAGGCCTCAAGATCACACGATCAGTCATATGGGTGATGTGTCACAGGCTACCGTGACTCATTCAATTTTGGCAACTGGGCCGAGCCACAGGCAGTATGTTTACTGCCTGGTTAAAAAAAGTACTTACGCAATTCAACCATGGGGAACACCTTGTTCATAAATCACCTATGTAAGCTCACTTCTGGTCAGTTAAACTAAATAAAAAACCCCAAGTTA
>NW_008788155.1:0-223 GCF_000715545.1 Opisthorchis viverrini
TATTCGAACTTAAGTGATCCACGTGCAAAACAACAAGGACTCAACAAAACGTTCAAGCCAAACAGAATGTAGCAGACACCCGGACCATATGAATGCACTACCAGTGGTATACCAAAGGGAATGCCGTGTGTACTAGCTGGAGAGACCAAGAGTCATCAGATCTTTAGGCATCATGGTCTTTATTCAGCAGGTCAAACGATGGAGAGAGCTGATTACAAGATCA
>NW_008788156.1:0-223 GCF_000715545.1 Opisthorchis viverrini
CGTTTTTGACAGCACAGTACCTGGTTTCGTAGGCGTATAGCGACTGCCTCACGTTTTCTAACTTGACAATTTCCAATTTTAGCTCACGCCACGACCTACTACGGTGCCTTGTGGAAACGGGATAGCCTTTATCTTGGGTCCCAGCCCATTTTATCCCCCAGCAACCGATGCTTTCAGGTAGCCCGTCTGGGAATTGTTGTGGACCACAGTCCCCTTAATGCCT
>NW_008788157.1:0-223 GCF_000715545.1 Opisthorchis viverrini
CCAGAAATGTTTCTTCACACCATTGGAACATTCGACTCATCAGAAGCTCCCACCGGCTGTAGCGATCGCAGCGTCAATTCGATTACAAAGTCATTTCCAACGCAGCACTAATAATACTGCTAGCTGAAGGAGCGCACCAATGGTCCCAACATTGGGCCCTTAAAACCAAGAGCCTAGCCTATGAAATATTGTCTTTTATTGCGACTTATATATATGTGTGACG
>NW_008788158.1:0-223 GCF_000715545.1 Opisthorchis viverrini
AATGTTGGAATTGCACTGAGCGGATTCTATTATCGATCGTCGGAGCTAAGTGTAGAGGATGGTTTTCTATTATGAAGAGCAAAAGTGATCATTCAGAAGCACTACCATCCGGACATTTTAAGAGAACTACATCCATGTTATTCAGGTAACACAGGAATGAAGGTTTTAGCAAGGCACAATGTCTGGTGGCCTGTTATCGATCACGATGTAGAAATGATCGTGC
>NW_008788159.1:0-223 GCF_000715545.1 Opisthorchis viverrini
GAATACAGCCTGATTCTAGTTTTTTCGTGGATAAAGAGCTGGTTTAAACGAATGAAGCTTCAAAAGATGTCACACTTGTTTTTATGATCTTAAAGATTGAAGAAATGTCGATTTGGTTGTGATGGTAGACAAGGCGTTTGATGTTATAACAACCTCTCTAATACGACTTCGTGGTTGTGCACCGCACTTTCAAGCATCAACAGTGCAACTGCTTGCCTAATCC
>NW_008788160.1:0-223 GCF_000715545.1 Opisthorchis viverrini
ACTTGAGAGCAAAGTGTTTAGGAGTTACTTGCAGTAGCCGGGCTTCAGACGGCTATGGACAGTATCCTACCACCCTCAAAGAAATGGCTCAACCAAACGCAATCACCAAACGATGGAAATGTGGGTGGCAGTCTGAAGAAGTGACTAGGAACTTAATCTGCCGAGGGCGTTTTTGGCAGATTGCGCTTCCATAAAGGCAACCATAGGCAAGCCTTAGTTCATG
>NW_008788161.1:0-223 GCF_000715545.1 Opisthorchis viverrini
CTGGCACAGACGGTGCATAATTGAGTTTAGGCCGAGTGCACCGTAAGTGAGTCATTTGAAACTTGTTTAACACAACGGTACAAGCATCGAATGAAACGTCTTCACCCAGTTCACGTTGTTTTTGAACAGAGTTACTAACCCGTAGCTTAAAATATGGATCGACAATGTTACACAACACACACAATGATAGCCGGACAAATCGAGTTGACAACTAACTAAAGGA
>NW_008788162.1:0-223 GCF_000715545.1 Opisthorchis viverrini
TCTCAGGGAGGTCACGAAAGTAACAAAAACAGCTGTTCTGATATTTTCATTCGTCTTGATCTTTTTTGTCTCCTACTGACTTAGCTACCGGCTGAACACAGAATAAGGCGAGTTGTTTTCATTCGCAGGAACTGATTTTTGACTATTATGCGTTTTCCATGTGCCTAATTTGTTTCAAAAATTGTTGTTATCATTCGTGCGCTAGGAGGTTGAAATGCATCTC
>NW_008788163.1:0-223 GCF_000715545.1 Opisthorchis viverrini
AAATACCGTAGCTTTCGAGAAATCAATTCAATTGTACGAATGCTCTGCGACACCTGTAACGATGGAGAATTTCCAAGTCGAGGAGATTAAAACATTCAGAAAGCAATAATCCTTCTTTATTTGTCTGGTAGTAATGAAAAAGCACTTCCGCTTCCCTACCGACCAGATATCATCGACCGATTTAACTGGTTTCCTTTTAGCGAATATACACACATCTGCAAAC
>NW_008788164.1:0-223 GCF_000715545.1 Opisthorchis viverrini
CACAGCCAAAGCAAACTGTCGTGTGAAGGGTTCCGCTCCATTTCCAGACCGTCATTTGCTACGCCGGTCCACCTTGGCTGAATTCACTGTGCTTCAATTGGGTGTCACATCAGTCTGATTGTTAAGCTCATATGTCTTCTTATGTTGCCTCATGATATCGACTTTCAGGTTTTATCGGTCGACGGTATGTCACTACGTCACGACCATTCCTCGTTAGATTCAT
>NW_008788165.1:0-223 GCF_000715545.1 Opisthorchis viverrini
TATGTGATGTTCAAACCACTTGGATAGCTGATGATGAAATTCGGCTCAGACCAAGCCAGCCACATTGCAAATCAAACTCACAAGGCAATTTTCGTGAGTACTTTATTTCTACCAAGCAAACAGTTACCGTCATCAACACACCTTAATTTCGACCCCGTCAGTTTTCACCTATGCTGTATAAATTTATCCACAAGGGGGTTTGATTGTGTTGCTTTCGGCGTAT
>NW_008788166.1:0-223 GCF_000715545.1 Opisthorchis viverrini
ATGATGATGATGAGTGGACAACTTAAACAAGGGTTTGGAAATCTAGACGCATAATTCATCAAGGGTGGACACGTTCGCCTGTTCAGACGGGCTAGCTCAGATGCGTCCACCGTGTAGTGTTGAGGTAGTGGTAAAACGCTTGCATCGTGTGTCAGATGTCCGAAGGAATATGTTCTGTTCGTAAGCTCTAATAAGAGTGAAACTGGACTTCGCCGCTCCTACA
>NW_008788167.1:0-223 GCF_000715545.1 Opisthorchis viverrini
CTCTTCATTTAAGACGAGTTGTCCCGTGTGCTAACGTCAGCATATGTTAACATCTGCTCTATTCGGCTATAACGATTTTGGGTAAAGTTGGACGCTCAATAGCCAAATCACTCTTTAAATGCACTCACAGATGGAATAATTCACGTGGAACTACCGCAACAGTTAGCTTTCCAGGTTTCATTCCATTTGGAAGACTGGACTCAAAGACTGTTGACAATATCGG
>NW_008788168.1:0-223 GCF_000715545.1 Opisthorchis viverrini
TGCAAACAATCAAAAGTTACTGATTTAGTGAATGAAACAAGGGATATTCTTAAACCTGTAAGGAAATTCACATATCCAATAATCAAATCTCACGTATTCGCACATCAACAAAGTAGAATGCCTAACAGATATGGCAGCCGTTTTCAAAGAAATTCGGTCGGGTTCCGTTTCGTGCACACGTAAATACCAGTAATTTACAAAACGTGTTAGCTATTCGGAAACA
>NW_008788169.1:0-223 GCF_000715545.1 Opisthorchis viverrini
ACCGTGAAAGCTCTAAAACTGGGATTGAGCGCTCTGGACAGTCAAGCGTGTTCCGAACGTGTAAATTTCCAGTTTTGTTGCTTTATAGATAAACCACGGGGTGCACTGATCAGAACTACTACCTGTGCTGACGGTTTTTTAGCCGAAGATATCATCCGTCCGCGCGTCATTAATAACGTACCCGTAAAGTTTTAGATTTCTGGACTATCCAAGCTATCGACTA
>NW_008788170.1:0-223 GCF_000715545.1 Opisthorchis viverrini
TATATCTGGTCGAAAGCCGCCCAACTCCGGATTATATGCAGGTTGTTTGTACATTTTAAATTCATCCATAAGAGATGGAAAGATTCATTTTGGCATGTATCAGTATTAGTGGTTTGCTGAGATTTGTGGTGACTTCCTCTCAGCCTTCTTGATGATTGGTTGCCAGCTCAGAACCCCTCTTGGCTGAAATCTTCTCTAACTAGGGCAATCATGATTAGGAAAC
>NW_008788171.1:0-223 GCF_000715545.1 Opisthorchis viverrini
TACATCTTGGGCAAATAGAGTATAACCTAAACAAACAAAAACAATTACAGTGCACAAAAGCTAAAACAAGGTGAAAATTTTATCCAGTGGGCTCCTCATGTTAGGTCAATCAAAAGGTTGTGTTAATAGTGATATTCGTGGGTTAGTGGGTTGTGAGTCTCTTTCACCTTTAGACCTCATTGGTGAAACAAAGAACACGCCAATTAACATGTCCGCGAGATCC
>NW_008788172.1:0-223 GCF_000715545.1 Opisthorchis viverrini
CTCTCTCTCTCTCTGGCATATGGTCTTGTGTGCACAACTGGTTTGTTCTTGGACTAGCCCATGATAAAGGAACTTTTCCGGAAAAAACGACCGAGAGACTTGGTGTTGGGCAGAATCCCGCTTTTGACACGATGGTGTTCAAATTCTAAAACGGAATGAGAACCATTCATTTCATATGGAAGTTCGATGAAGGCAGAAGGCCTTCGCTGCCGAGTTATTTATT
>NW_008788173.1:0-223 GCF_000715545.1 Opisthorchis viverrini
GGTCTGTATATTGTTTAATCCAAAGTAAAATGCGAACTTTGTCAATTCCAATATTTTATGTGAATCAACCTAAAGGAGGCCAAAAACTACGCAGAGTGAAGGTGTTTTCAGCGGTAATAGATACACGCACAAATACCCACTAAAACAATGAGCTGTTGTTACGTCATACCGTTGTTTTTTACAACAAATTGTCGGTACTCAGTTGCCAAAGTATTGGAAAAAT
>NW_008788174.1:0-223 GCF_000715545.1 Opisthorchis viverrini
TGATCCCGGGATGTGCATTATGAAAGTGTTGCAAAACAAGCCTTCGCCGCGATCCTCGCACGACCAAGTGTTCCGCGAACAAAAGGCAATCATGAACAACAGAAATAGACAATTGTCTTCGATCAAACAAAACAAAGAAATTTGTTTCCGATATTCTGCGGCTACTTGGGATGTGGCAATTTAGATTTGTTTTACGGAAACGGAAAGCATCCGAGAAACACTA
>NW_008788175.1:0-223 GCF_000715545.1 Opisthorchis viverrini
TGTAACTTTTCAGTCCAATGTCTGCAACACACGCATATTTGTAAATTACATTTAGGTGTGATTTCCCCCAATGAACCACGTGGCGTCCAAAATATCACTTTGCTCCAAAATCATTTCCATAACGCAGTTTCCACACAAGGTTTTCTTACATCTTCATATCATGATTATCAGTTCTTGTCTGTTTGAGCTCTTCTGTGAGTAAACTTTGCTCACAGAAAGGCGT
>NW_008788176.1:0-223 GCF_000715545.1 Opisthorchis viverrini
GTACGCGATAACGTTGGCTTATAGTTTACTCTCCAATATTCAAACATGTTTCACAATACTGGACTAAATATTTAGGTCTCACGCTGCGTGTGACGTTGCATATGCTACACATCTGCTTTGTTTTGCAAGAAAGTCCGTTTGCTTGCTCACGTTATGTTTAGGATTCTTAGCAATCTTGGTTTTCTCTACATTTTGAATTGCACATCCTTTTCTGCGCTGGTGT
>NW_008788177.1:0-223 GCF_000715545.1 Opisthorchis viverrini
AGATGTACGTTCCATCAATACGTGTTTGCGTTGCAAGCCCTGTAAAGCGGTGACTGCAGGTAATGCGCTCTAGACCATCAAAGGTGTGCGGGCCGTGAACAAAACTCCCGCGTTATGTGGCGGTGAGATAAGTTTAGCCGATAATTCCCAATAAGGATGAGACAGCCGTGCAGCGCATCTCAGATTTTCGTTTACAGACCGAAATCTCCATCAAAATTTCCAA
>NW_008788178.1:0-223 GCF_000715545.1 Opisthorchis viverrini
AATGGGACCGAATTCAGGCCTGAATTATCGTTTCCAGCATGATTATCCAGTCACAAAAATAATCAGCCTTGGATACATGTGCGGTACCACACAAAAACTAAAAACAACATCAAGAGAGATTACCAGAGAACACTTGCTAAGGTAGGGATCAAGAAAATGCCAAGCGACCCAGTTAATGCAAAAGGATGATAGGAAAATGCAGAATCTAAAATAGATGTACCTT
>NW_008788179.1:0-223 GCF_000715545.1 Opisthorchis viverrini
TACGGAATATTGCTAGTCAAGTTTTGATGGCTTATATTCGGCGTTCCCGGTGTGGTTGCACCGCGTGAAGCGCAGTTCCAGCTGCGAGATCATTGCAACACTCAAGTACAACCATCACCTCAAGGTGACAACTTTAAGTCGAGAGAGGATAAAGCAGATGTCGCTGGATCCACTACTAGGGATAATCTTTTGCTTAGCTAATTAAGTTTCAATGGTGAACCCA
>NW_008788180.1:0-223 GCF_000715545.1 Opisthorchis viverrini
TGAATGGCTGGGGGCTGGAATTTACCATCGTTGAAGGTAAGTAAACCTGTCGCAACCGCACAAACATTCTCTCGGTTTTGAACTACCCGGCTTGATACACATCAGTCTGACTGTGCGAACGGCATTACGGTCGGCTTCTGATTTACACGCTACCCACAGTGTTAAGTTCATATATGTAGGGCAGTGTTGACTTCTTTACTTTGGTAGTTGCACTTTCGAAAAC
>NW_008788181.1:0-223 GCF_000715545.1 Opisthorchis viverrini
CTTCCAGGAGTCCCTGAACGATTGAAAAATCTCAGCAGATTTGAGGCTTCTTGGTCTGTGCGCACAGGTCGCGCAGCGACTCAGTATTTCTTGGCCATTTTTGGCCTGGATAACTTCTCAACTTTCATAAAGTATACTAGGATCTGCAGTGCATCAGCTGAAAGTTCTCGTTCATTTCGCTATTTATTTCTTCCGCTTATAACGCGCAACTACCCAAGTCCAA
>NW_008788182.1:0-222 GCF_000715545.1 Opisthorchis viverrini
TCTGCGATAACACAGCTCCAACACCGTGGGGTGAAGCATCACAACCGAGAAAAATGGGCTGCGTTGAATCGAAATGAGTAGGCACTGGAGGATTCGTAAGGGCACGTTTCGCCTGTTGAAAGACCTTCACTTTTTCGTGATTTTAAATCCGGCTGACTACCTGGCGTAGCAAATAATTCAGTGGGTGAAAAGCGTGGCAGCTTGCGGGATAAAACTCGCATA
>NW_008788183.1:0-222 GCF_000715545.1 Opisthorchis viverrini
ACAATTGTTCACGAAAAATTATCTTGAAGTCTGTCAAGAACTGCGTTCAGGTTTGGTAGTTCGATACGTTTATTTCATCCACACAGTACCTAGTACTTTTTACTTAGAGGGGATCCTTCAATGGCATCAAAATTGAGGCCAACATCTTTTCCCTCTCGAACTCTACTGGAATGTTAGCTGTGAATAACCTTCGATGTTCCCGGTTTATGTGGAATGACTGCT
>NW_008788184.1:0-222 GCF_000715545.1 Opisthorchis viverrini
GACAGATGGAACCAGACGTGACCAGTGTTTATTCGTGTCACCATTCCACCCATTTGTCTTGTACACGGGTCATGCGAAACGATCGACCGCTTTGCGTGACCAAAGATGAGTCAGCGGAACTTGAAATGAACACGGCTGCATCTCGGACAGTGGGAGCATGTGATCCTCTGTGAGCATCCGAGATTGGTCCCCTTCAAGGACTATAGGATGACATCCTCAGAG
>NW_008788185.1:0-222 GCF_000715545.1 Opisthorchis viverrini
GAATAACCGGAGAGAAAAACAAATTGAGGAAACATTTTGTGACTAGGTTGTGCGTTTTGGAAGTGCTTGTGATCTACTTCAGTTTGGTAGAAGAAAAATCACCGAACTATGTAACATTGTAAAAAAATCTGCTGGATTCACTTTAGAGGATGAAGTATTCTATTTTATTAAGTTGCAATTTTGCCGCAAGTAAAATTCTATGAGCCATCTAAGTGAAAAAAA
>NW_008788186.1:0-222 GCF_000715545.1 Opisthorchis viverrini
GGTGTATCTGCACTTTCAAAAGAAGGGCTATGACCGTTCTTCTCACGACTGCCTCCCCAAGCATAAGCAAAGAGGCCAGTTTCACATGGGTGAGTGTGGGAGTCTCTGGATGGTCTCTATCGTCGTCTCTGCGCTCCCTCAAACACTTACTGAGGTTGCATATTTCATTGCTGGCACTTACCGTCCTATGAGGAAATAAACAACTGTGGTTCCCGTCATGCA
>NW_008788187.1:0-222 GCF_000715545.1 Opisthorchis viverrini
ATCCATATGCTTTACGCACAGTTGATGCATAAACAAGCAATCACAATGAAAGTCTGTTCGGGTCGCCTCACCCCAGAAGCGGCTTTTGGACTTTCAGTATACAAAGATGCTGAACTGTTCACGTGACGTCCACCGTGATCACCTGAACGGTGAATCCAATTAATGAATCTGAGCTGATCTCACCTGTCGTCCTGGTCATCACATTCGACCAAGTTCTTTTCT
>NW_008788188.1:0-222 GCF_000715545.1 Opisthorchis viverrini
GTGCATTAGCTGAGCGCTCCTTGCCGGGTCACGCTGTTCCTAACGCACCTGAATGGAAAGTTCGGTTGGCGATTTTCAGTACATTTGTGACAACATATCATATCCTTTTGTAACGAACAAGCATTCTCTGCAATATGTCTTTGGGGGAACAGCAAAAGAAAGACTACCGTGGAAATTGCAACCGAAAACCGTTCATAGTGACCCAACAGTGGTATCTGAGGT
>NW_008788189.1:0-222 GCF_000715545.1 Opisthorchis viverrini
AAAATCATCCCTTCCTTTGGTATGCACTTCACATCCACAAAATGTGAGGCCATGCTTGTGGACATGCAGTCACTGACCATGTCACTTACCACCCAGGGAGAGGCACTTGTATTTGTAGAGGGTTTTAAGTACCGTAGAAGTTGTTTTAGTTCCGGTTGCAGTGTGGAAAATAAGGTCACTCCATGAATACGGAATGCTCAGGTCACGTTCGCTAATTTGAGA
>NW_008788190.1:0-222 GCF_000715545.1 Opisthorchis viverrini
CGTTTGCCTTTCCGATCAGGGTCGAACCACAGTGGTGGGGAGATGGTTATGAAGAGTGCTAGAGGTTTTGAACAGCTCAGGCAAGCTGGTTACATAGTCGGGCACAGAACAACCCAAATCAAAAAGCGAATCAACAAACAAACAAGGAAGATGAATACAAGGTCGATAAACTTTAATTATGTAAGATTGGACTCAGAATGAACGATTAACAAACGGTTTTTT
>NW_008788191.1:0-222 GCF_000715545.1 Opisthorchis viverrini
ACCTCGCTACGAATTTGTTGACGCCATCTGACACCACAAACGCTTCCGAGGTATCCGTAGTCAAAAGCTTTAAGATACTTCACAACATTTGTCTACGTCTCGCATCGATAAAAAGAAGCCCCTACTGCGGCCTGAAACATGCGACCCTTAAGACCCAGTGACAAGTCTTTTAGACACATCGAGCAACGCAAATCAACAAACTGATTCGAGCTTTCGAGATTC
>NW_008788192.1:0-222 GCF_000715545.1 Opisthorchis viverrini
CTGATCTGAACCTTTCAAATGTGATGAGCATTTTTTATGCACCCTAAAAGCGCAATGATCGACGGGGTGAAGAAGGTACATGAAGTCCACTCAGATACTCCAGATGGAAGAGAAGCCATTGGTCGATCGTCGTCCCAGGTAATCAGACGGAAAACTATCTATATGTTGTCTTGGCTGGTTTGTGCATATCATGGTCAAACTATATCCGTTGTGCTGGAAACT
>NW_008788193.1:0-222 GCF_000715545.1 Opisthorchis viverrini
CGCTTGTTCGTCCATCGTGATCACAAACCCTGAATCCTAGACAGCTCCATCCGGGTGGCCGATATATTGCAAAGGGCTGCAGAGTTAGCTCGCTTGCACGAACTGGTCGTGTAAAGCCGACTTTATAACTAACCATTATGAATAACGCCCCAAACTTACGGAAGTGACACAGACGAGCTAAAGATCACTCTACGTGTTTTCTTAAGCATGAGTCATCATCAT
>NW_008788194.1:0-222 GCF_000715545.1 Opisthorchis viverrini
CTGATCCCTTGCTCGATTTTCATAACCGATTCAAACAAAAATTAAGGATTCTCAAGTGGATAGTAATAGTTATGGTTAATCGCCCCGAATGGCATGCTTGTCAGGTCTGAGCCATCATGTATATCTAAGAATGTTTGGTCGCTGATTTGGAATTTAATTGCATTAAGAATTTTCGAGAGCACAAATGAACTAAAATGGTGGTCATAAACCTTACCTTAATGC
>NW_008788195.1:0-222 GCF_000715545.1 Opisthorchis viverrini
GACTGCCAGAATACAGAACAGCCGACGTGAGGATAATACAAAGCAAAACTTTTGACTGCCGCAATGACATCAGTTCCCTAAAGGGAAAGCCTTTAAAACGGTACTCCGAATGTGAGCAACGGTGAGGTCCTACGCGTGGGCGGCAGCGAAATGGCCCAGACCTACAATCACGAGGTTACCTCCCCGGGGGCCTTTGTGGATGTTTGTCGTGGGAGAGCGTGC
>NW_008788196.1:0-222 GCF_000715545.1 Opisthorchis viverrini
GTAGCAAATCTGCTTCAGAATGTTTCTTGTAACATTCGTTTGGCGAAGAACCACTTCTGATTAAACAATCTGGCCATCTAGACGATGCTTGATAGCCCTATTCACTTATATACAAGCTGAAGAAACTGAGTGTAGTCTCACTTACTCCGGTGTCAGTGTTAAAACCCGCAAGCTTGAGCCTCAGTCTCAATCCCAGGGTGAAAGAACTGGATAAAACTGGTG
>NW_008788197.1:0-222 GCF_000715545.1 Opisthorchis viverrini
CCCGGATTAGATCCCGGAAGGTTGTCGTAGCTACAGCAGCAAAGTCCCGTGTTAAAGAAGGCAACGGCCGCTCTTTTGAGAGAGGAAACGTAAGATGTTCTAGAATCACTTTGATTGGCCGCATCTGAGCAAAGACTGCAACTGAAGCAAGCGCCCAATTTCTGTTTTGTTGGCTTTTTTGGATGTTATTTCATGAACGAGCTCCTTGGGCCCGTTCCTGTT
>NW_008788198.1:0-222 GCF_000715545.1 Opisthorchis viverrini
GAATCTATTGATGTGACAGGCTTTTTCCTGAACTTTGTACCGGATGTGAAACATCCGAAATTCTATTACAAAACATTGGAGAAGAAATATATGCCCGGAGCACATTTTGATTTTTTCTCTGATTGGGATTAAAATTTCGTTATAGCGGGCTGTGCCGACCACATCTTCACACTCTCTCAGGTGTCATACCATCCACAAACCTGGTGTTTCCTTGACTTCAAG
>NW_008788199.1:0-222 GCF_000715545.1 Opisthorchis viverrini
CACCTGCTAAAGCTGTATAGTTGGAGTATGGTGCACATGCTGTGTATGATTATCTTTTTCGCAAAGGTCATCACCGTTCATACGGTCATCGGAAAAAAGTGTGAGTTTTTGGCCAAAGCCCCCTCGTTTGATTGATGTTGCTGTATTTCGCCGTTCACAGCAGGAACCAAATTATGAGTTTCATGATATGAATTTAAGCTGACACGTACCTTTACTCTCCTG
>NW_008788200.1:0-222 GCF_000715545.1 Opisthorchis viverrini
GCTCGTCTCGCTTGTCCGGGGTTCGAACCTCGGTCCAGTCAAGTATTTGTAAAGCCGATGAGTTCCGCTAAGAGCGGAACTCGAGCCTTTGATGTGGACTCACAAGAATAATTAATCCAGCACGGGTGAAGGACTGTTCAAAACGAGAATGATGTGGACGGAATTCTATCCGTTCTGCCTCATCGCGTGTGTCAAGCTACTGTTTGGGAGATATGCTGGTCC
>NW_008788201.1:0-222 GCF_000715545.1 Opisthorchis viverrini
AACTATTGTAACTTCCACGTTTTGTGCTAATTACTTCGCAAGGAAAATCAGCTGGAGTTGGGAACTAATGACAGAATAAAATAGTTCCACAGGTTAAGTGCACAATTATGAGCGCACGGTTAACCCACGGTTAACTCACTTTGAGATAGCTCATATTCCTTTTCAGTGGTTTTTCACCGCGTGTTGTGACGGCTGCTTCACAGAAGCACAATTGATCAGAAA
>NW_008788202.1:0-222 GCF_000715545.1 Opisthorchis viverrini
GAAGACTAATCGACTTACTGAAATGCGGCCGACTCCTCAATCCGACTAATTCTGCTTATCCCTTAGAATTTCCAATAAACTGAGTGATGTATCAGCGTGGTCGCAGGAAGGCGAAGATACTCCTACACATAAAAACTGTAATGCATGTAGTTTTACTATGATTCGAGAAAGTGTCACTTCCATTTTGGGGAGCCGAAATAAAGATTCACGTGTGATACACGT
>NW_008788203.1:0-222 GCF_000715545.1 Opisthorchis viverrini
GCTTACAAAGCAAAACAGATATATACGTGTAATTGCGAAATATACGCAATCCTCTATCGAATCGGACTAACTTATTCGCTCCGATTTAATTTATATAGGGTCACGGAACAATCAGGTTATCGTCCAACCGCCGACCGTACTTTGGGGTGAGCATAAGAACAAAACACTTTTAAGAACAATCTTGTGAAACTAACATCTATAATACTCAGAAAATCAAGTCCT
>NW_008788204.1:0-222 GCF_000715545.1 Opisthorchis viverrini
ATTTTCTGGTGTGCCAGTTCATTAGTGAGACAGCTTTTTGAGACCAAGGTTGTGTCACAGAATGGCACCTATATACAGGACGACTGAACTATGATTCTGTTTGTCCAGTAAGCATACAGCGCTTTCTGTATGGCTCATTATTTTCAGTTGCACATGTTCAACTAGCAAAAAGTGAATTCTTCATAAGCAATGTAATCCTAATCTACTGTGGACGGGACACAG
>NW_008788205.1:0-222 GCF_000715545.1 Opisthorchis viverrini
CTTGAAGTTTGACCACACATAGAGTGATTTCAAAAACACGGGTCCTGTCTTCGTGTTTTTGCCACCAAAAATCAACCTAATTGAATGGAATGTTTTCAGAATTATCACCGGTTGTACCGAGTAGTGTACCTCGTAGAAGAACGGGAAGATAAATGACCGGAATAGTTTTGTCGGTAAATTAGTCCGCAAAAGTAATTTGTTCGGATCGATGGTGGATGCGTT
>NW_008788206.1:0-222 GCF_000715545.1 Opisthorchis viverrini
GCCAGGACAGGAGGACGACCGTTCAAAACAAGAGTGATGTGAAACTGTTAAATACTATACGAATTTGCTGGTAGATGCAAGCCGGTCTGATCCGTTGCAGTCGCAAATATATCTATCTCGCTAGATTCTCTCCATTGCACAGACCAATGAAGTGTGACTTTTCAGGGTTGAGGGTTTCGTTGAGTGTGCACGCTGGACGCATCGGAATTATCACGTCTGAAC
>NW_008788207.1:0-222 GCF_000715545.1 Opisthorchis viverrini
CAGAAGAACACGGTGACGAACATTATGTTTCCGGTTATCACAAAACCACGGGTTTTCCGTTTTGGTCAGTTTGTAACTTGTGTCAAACAGTCCTCAGCTGGAGTATTTAAACTGTTTTCGCGTTATATAACTATACGTGGACTGACACCGTACCCAGTTGTTGTTATGAACAACTGCTAGAATATTTGGTGATAATTTCTTGTAAACAAAGGCAGTCCATGT
>NW_008788208.1:0-222 GCF_000715545.1 Opisthorchis viverrini
ACTCTGTCCATAACATCTGTTCCTAACGGGCACGCACCGTCTTCTATGTTTTAACCAACTTGTAGGTATTGCGTTCTGTCATCGTTACAGGACAGGTGTTGTGTTTTTTCATAAAACCAGCAGTCCGTAGATCTTCCGGTGAAGACCAAAGAAATTTGGGTAAAATCGTCGGTATTCTCATGCTTTGTGTACTGATCAGGAGACCTCCACAAATGTGACGTA
>NW_008788209.1:0-222 GCF_000715545.1 Opisthorchis viverrini
AATATACTGCTAATCAACTTGTTTTTCTACACATCGATAAATCCACCTATCAAACCGCCAGCGCGGCCCAGTGAAAATTAATGAAAATACCAATTCGACCACCGTGCCGAGTGATTCATTTGGTCGAACCAGGCCAAGCGAACGTAAATTCAAATTTTACCTGCTCTATTGTCACAAATCCTGTTCGTGGGCATTGGTTATTTTATAGGATCGGTTAGACCA
>NW_008788210.1:0-222 GCF_000715545.1 Opisthorchis viverrini
ATCCATATGCTTTACGCACAGTTGATGCAAAAACAAGCAATCACATTGAAATACTGTTCTGGTCGCCTCACCCCAGGAGCGGCTTTTGGACTTTCAGTATACGAAGATGCTGAATTGTTCACGTGACGTCCACCGTGACCACCTGAACGGTGAATCCAATTAGTGAATCTGAGCTGATCTCACCTGTCGTCCGGGTCATCACATTCGACCAAGTTCTTTTCT
>NW_008788211.1:0-222 GCF_000715545.1 Opisthorchis viverrini
AGAAGAGCGAAACCGGTGTTGGGCTGTGGAAGAGTTTTCTGCAAACGTGTGAGTAGTTTCATTAACCACTCATTGTGCTGGTCAGTTTATCTCCAGTTTTGAGAGACATGCATTAGTGCAGCTACTCAACGGGTAAGACAAGACAAGAGAAGTCGAGTCTGAGTTCAGTTTTGAACCACAGACCTTCCGGTCAATGAATGCGCGCTCTAACCACTGAGACAT
>NW_008788212.1:0-222 GCF_000715545.1 Opisthorchis viverrini
TCTACAGTTGGATGCTCAATTCAACATCGCATTCTTTTCGGCAGTCTCCTTTATTTAGCGGCTCAAATTTGTCCTGTGAGCTCAGGGTTTCCAATAATCCTTCTGTGTGACGTCGATAGGGTTTTGGGCACCCAATTTACACCGATATTTCAGGCACTCCGTGTTTACTTTTTGTATTATACTGGAATATTCCTAAGTGTCTGAAGGACGCACTTACATTTG
>NW_008788213.1:0-222 GCF_000715545.1 Opisthorchis viverrini
GACAAGAAGTTTACTTGCATGTTTTGCGACCAAAAACGATTGAATCGGAAAAACGTGAGGAATCATCCACATTCCTGAGCTTCCCGGTACTGAAAAAAGATTTTCTCACGCCAGACTGTTTACCTGATCTTAGATCAGGACATGATAGAGAGATTCACCTAGGTTTCATGATAATCGCCGATCAATCTGTGCTGGCGCCGACGAGACTAGGTGGATACTACT
>NW_008788214.1:0-222 GCF_000715545.1 Opisthorchis viverrini
CAACAACAAAACGCGAGATTTTTGGCACTTTACGCTTGTAAGCTGCCCATTTTTATCACGATGAAATCATATTTGACTGCCACGACATATAAACATGTTTATCGTGCAGCGAGAACCCGCTAAAACTGTGTACTTAAATCAATCCTGCGAGGTTGAATAGTGGTTCTTCCAGGTCTGTAATCGGTGTCTATCTAGGCATATACACTGAGCCAAATAACCATC
>NW_008788215.1:0-222 GCF_000715545.1 Opisthorchis viverrini
TCCTATACAAACATTCGATAAACACAATATTGACAAACCCGTTGAATCTGAAGTAAATTGTACTCAAGATAGGTACGTTGTTCAAGCTACGCTTAAACCAACTACATCCATCGCGTTAGGAATCTTAATTCAAAGGAAGTGCCATTGAATGGCGATGGAGCAGAAAAATGTGACCGACTCCGAGATCGAATTGCGATGGTCACCTAAATAAACCAGCGGCCC
>NW_008788216.1:0-222 GCF_000715545.1 Opisthorchis viverrini
TTTGGTAACTATGCTTTCTAAGCAAGTGAAACGCTCTTGGACAATCCAGGCATCCATTTGGGCTCAGCAGATTTCCAAGCCCCTACTCGATATACCGCGTGCAAATGCCCCAAAATATGACTGAGGCCTGGATGTATCAGACCTGAAACGGATCCCAGTATCTTTGGAAGTTCATATTGTTGGAAGCGGGGTCGTTACCGAGCAGCAGCAGGCTGCTTGCGA
>NW_008788217.1:0-222 GCF_000715545.1 Opisthorchis viverrini
ATGCAAAAGTCATGTGTATACTTCTTCCTCGGTAGTATGGCCTATACGTGTTTAACGTGCAACTCCTGTGAATTTATGACGTTTCTAAAAATTGCGATTTTTCTCGGTGGTTATTTATTGAATTCGCCGTTGATAAAAAAGTTGATCCCGGTACTTGTATATTGGGCTCATTTTCTGTGTTTGATGATGTGCATATAAATGCATTTATTAGCTTATGATGGA
>NW_008788218.1:0-222 GCF_000715545.1 Opisthorchis viverrini
TGCAACCTTTGGGTGGCATGGCAATTAGGTAATAAAATAGTGCTGCAGCTGAACGACTTATGTATGTATGTATGTATGCAGCCCTGCATATCCCGATTATCGTCTATATAGATGATGGTGTCATATGACACCACTGAGGGGTTCAGGATCCTGAAACATTTTGCGATGCACTGTGGATCCAAAGTCCCGCTGCGCAGGTCCGATTCTCTCTCTCTCTCTCTC
>NW_008788219.1:0-222 GCF_000715545.1 Opisthorchis viverrini
GGGGGTTAATTTTTTGGCGGGGATTATCTAGGGGATACTGACAGTGAACCCTTTTTGGAGGTGTGGATTTGGTCACTTGGAGAATATAGATCTGAAGACCAGTGTCGTGGAACCAGGCTGAACTGGTCAGAAATAAACAGTGGTTATTTTGCTATCACGGATATCTATACTTGACTAGCGACTAGTTTTGTTTATTATAGTGCAGATTTGGAATTTCAAGGC
>NW_008788220.1:0-222 GCF_000715545.1 Opisthorchis viverrini
CAAGGGAATGAAGGGCATAGTTGCGAGCGCGCCATCAGACCGGGTATAACAGTGCCATGCCACCATCGCACCGAAATGCTTCAGTTTCTGGACAGCCCCTTAACGTTCGTCATTTTGAGATGATTTGGCTTGAACGTGCAATTTTTTGAGGAGAGGGATATGTGTGGTTGACCGAGAAGTGGTTGACCCAGAAGTAGAACGAAGCTCATATATGATCGCAGG
>NW_008788221.1:0-222 GCF_000715545.1 Opisthorchis viverrini
AGTCGTGCACCACCAAATGCGTTAGTTTGTGTATGAGGTACGCATGCCAAAACAGAATTCTCCGGTGCAAACCGCGGGATAGACAACACAAACGGTGTCACAATGGCGCAAAAGTGGTCATAAACTGCACATGCGATGTTGGTGCTTTGCGTCTGCAAAGATGTGGCCCCTGGGATTCTCCCGTTTGCTTGACCAGAGACATCTCAGGAAATGACGACTAGT
>NW_008788222.1:0-222 GCF_000715545.1 Opisthorchis viverrini
CAAGATAAATTCGTTGAAGCCATCGAGATGAAGCTCTTAGAAGTTGCTCCTTGGTTCAGTGCGATGTCACGAGAAATGCGACTTCCGCAGCCACCAATATCGATACGAGCATGAAGTTGGATATTATTCGCTCTAACACCATCA
Source organism: Opisthorchis viverrini (assembly GCF_000715545.1). NCBI lineage: Eukaryota > Metazoa > Platyhelminthes > Trematoda > Opisthorchiida > Opisthorchiidae > Opisthorchis > Opisthorchis viverrini. Next base: position 145 of record NW_008788222.1, read on the forward strand.
TTTGATTTGGAGGGTCCAATGAAGGAGATGCCAGGGTTCGTTGACGATATGATAAGAGTCGAGCTCTGTTGGGGTCGC
>NW_008788223.1:0-222 GCF_000715545.1 Opisthorchis viverrini
ATCATGGTGATTGTATCCCGAAATCACTGGTACTTAGTTCACTTATAGGGGTTACCAAGAAGACCGATTAGTATTTCGACCGGGGTTGCTCTTACGGAAACAGACAGACGTATAACAGTGGGGCGACGTATTTCGGACATCCAGTCAAATGAGAAAGGCTCATTTCGGGAGCTACAGCGACGCCGGTGCAACCAGCTGCAGTATTTTCGAAAGCCTTGACAT
>NW_008788224.1:0-222 GCF_000715545.1 Opisthorchis viverrini
ACGCGTCCGGTCTCCCGAAGTTTCGCCAGCACCGAAGACATATCATCTGCCAACTGAAAACCCAACTGTGCGGCATCTACTCAACAAAGACTGTCGACAATTCTGGCGGTAGTTGATTATATCCCGACTTGTAGGAATGTCGCCAAATTCATTTGACACAAACTGTCACACCTCACTTGAAGGCGTTCTATAGTTCAGAAGGGCCCTGCAGGTGCCCAACTC
>NW_008788225.1:0-222 GCF_000715545.1 Opisthorchis viverrini
AGTCGTGCACCACCAAATGCGTTAGTTTGAGTATGAGCTACGCATGCCAAAACAGAATTCTCCGGCGCAAACCGCGGGATAGACAACGCAAATGGCGTCGCAATGGCGCAAAAGTGGTCATAAATTGCACATGCGATGTTGATGCTTTGCGTCTGCAAGGATGTGGCCCCTGGAATTCTCCCGTTTGCTTGATCAGAGACATCTCAGGAAATGACGACTAGT
>NW_008788226.1:0-222 GCF_000715545.1 Opisthorchis viverrini
GCAATCTACTCATCTCAAAATCTTTATTGCTATGAGGATTCTGGCTGATTCCCGGCGCATTGGAAAAGGGATTAAACAGCCTCACATCTGTGCAGCAAAACGATTTAGGGGACCGTGCATGAGCTGTTTCCTGGAGTTGTCGTATTTTTATGGATATGCAGTTTTTGTAATGCACAGATTGTAGAATGGAATAGAACGGCTGATTTCATTGGAGACAATGCC
>NW_008788227.1:0-222 GCF_000715545.1 Opisthorchis viverrini
CACGCACCCTGGTCGCATCCGGCTGACCACATGGAGACATGATAGTGGACCCAAACGACGCTGCATTTGATTCAGTCGATTGTAGAAACCCTGGAAAAAGGATGCAACAGGAACGTCGGACTGCAACCGCTTATTCCACCACGCTGTTTTGTCTTTGAAAAATTTCGTAACATGAGATGATTTACACATTCTGACCATTTCCAAATAAGTCAGACAGAGGAG
>NW_008788228.1:0-222 GCF_000715545.1 Opisthorchis viverrini
CGAATTGTTGCATTAGAACATAAGAGTGCAAAGCGGATTGCAAACTGCAGCTCTTATATTCATTATCATCCCCTGGTTGTTGGGACAGTTTTCGCCTCTGAATCGAAAGTGAGGAAGCTAACTTTATACTCGCCCTGATAAGGGTCTCACCATAATTCAAGATTGCAAGTGCTTTCGTGCTGATTGGCTGGTTGAATTTCGTCATATACGTTAAGAGGAAAT
>NW_008788229.1:0-222 GCF_000715545.1 Opisthorchis viverrini
ATGTTTGAATATTCTTAGAGGCATGAGGACATATTTGTCCGTTTGAGTGTTCTACAGTAATCAAGCTAATTTTGTTTATTTTAGGACCCACACACAATCATATCAGTGATACATTTGTTCAAACTACATTCGGTTAATCTCCAAAACATGCGAACTAAGGCAGGCTACGTGTTTCAGAGGAGAAAATTTTTCTAATCAGATGAACAAGCAGCAGCACGCTAA
>NW_008788230.1:0-222 GCF_000715545.1 Opisthorchis viverrini
TCATCAGCAGTGCGAATCTTACAAATATCTGTGAAAACTAGAGCACTTAACCCTCCGTTTGGTCACCGGCGGCTGATAAACAGTGTGGTCAACTCCCACTCATGCAGGATATCGTGCCAGTGCTGACGGTTACGTACAATACTTCTCCTTGCCGCCTGTACTGGCTTCATTTACAGGACAAAATCCCGATTGGACTTCCCAAATCCCATAGTAATATAAACA
>NW_008788231.1:0-222 GCF_000715545.1 Opisthorchis viverrini
CTGCAGGGCTAAAGGACAGGAAGAAAACCGAAAGAAGTTCAAACATCCATGGACAGCGAGCTGTCAAATTCAAAGCATAAAATTCAAGCATCACGGAAGTGCATTCGGATCAGTGTTTTGTAGTTCCAGAGTTGCTGTCCGAACATCCTGAGAGGCGATTGATGTAAGGATGCCACATCAGCCTGTTTTACTTTGGGACGCACATTTGTCGGTACGCTGTCA
>NW_008788232.1:0-222 GCF_000715545.1 Opisthorchis viverrini
CCCCCCCCCTCTCCAGTGATGTTTATTCCACTGAAGTTAACGCAATTTTAAACTATTTCACTTGGTTTATAGTTCCACATAAATTTCTGATATACTAGCCAAGAGAAACAATCGTAGAAAAGACCCTTTGCTCGCTACCTGCGATCTTTTCATGAATCCTTAAACGGCTGGTCAAGCCGTGGACACTAACTACTGGCAATGCTGTGGAATGTAGGTAGCTCG
>NW_008788233.1:0-222 GCF_000715545.1 Opisthorchis viverrini
TCCCCAACATTGTGAGTAGTGCATTCAGTAAAGAAAATATGTCACGACACCTCGACCATCCTACGCAGTGAAGCGTGAGAGGACTTTGCGCGACACATTTGGTCAACGAACACCAAAAATTTGAGGCTCATTTTGGATTCGGCTAGGTGTCGCGCAAACGGGTATATCTCGTCAGTCATTCCAAGATGTTGACACATAGGCAACCCTCCCCCAAACTAACTG
>NW_008788234.1:0-222 GCF_000715545.1 Opisthorchis viverrini
CAACATTCTGAAGCGAAATCCAGCTTTTTCACTTACGGATAGCGAGAGACTACCCAATGTGAATTACATCACTACAGCTGAATCCACCAATCTCGCACCACGTAGCACTAAATTCACCTCATAAGGTACAAATTAGACTTACCAATCGTGATTCCTAATTATCCCACTCTTGCCATGTAGGTCTACAGAGTAATACTCACTCAAATGTTGCACGAGATTGTC
>NW_008788235.1:0-222 GCF_000715545.1 Opisthorchis viverrini
GCGTGAGTTGATCTGTATATGCGCAACCCGTGGTTGTACATGGGCTGGTATACTGCCAGGGAGTTCACCCGTAGACGAGAGGACGATTAGAATCCTCGACCAAAACCTTTAGCTCAAAATCCCTACCACAGAGCAGCGGTGTTTAGCGGGAACTGCAGGTACAATACCATTTTCACGGAGCAACCTGGAAGATCAGGAGACTGTCCGTCAGACCTCTAACCA
>NW_008788236.1:0-222 GCF_000715545.1 Opisthorchis viverrini
CGCAGATCCCTCAAACATCGGATAATCAGAAGCTTGAAGAATGATAGAACACTGGTGAATTTCGAAGGTCCAGCAGATGGAGAAGGCTTTCGCTGTAGGCAAAAGCAACTGATTCGATCAACCGGTTAAGAGGGCATGTGTCGGTGAGACTATGTGTGAAAGAGGAGGAACGGCAAAAACTCTCTCAACCGTCATCTTGAACGGCGGGCTGAGCACTTCAAA
>NW_008788237.1:0-222 GCF_000715545.1 Opisthorchis viverrini
TCATATTTCTTGAACCAACTTTCGAAAGTACGTCCACACTCAGCGTCAAGAGTGAATTCAGTAATCGAGCTGGCAGCGGAGGTCCAACTGTTTCTGTCGCAGTCACCGACATACTGCCCATTAAAGATTCAAATAGTCTAATTTGTGCCCCTTTGAAATACGTGTCGATGTGGTAAAATTACTTGGAGTTGCTCCACCGGAATTGATATCGCGGGTTCGGGT
>NW_008788238.1:0-222 GCF_000715545.1 Opisthorchis viverrini
GCTGACTTCCTGACGTCCCACGCTACATGTGTCTGAGATCAGCGCAGCCGGACTAGTGAGTCAAGGATAGGTGATCGAGAAGACGGCACACGTCGGTTCTGAAATGTGCAGATACAGAAATTGGGATTACTGAATACACACGGCACACAGGGCGGGTGACACACGGATAACCGGAGCGTGGCAACAACATATCTGTATTCAACCGAAACCGAAACCGGAAGT
>NW_008788239.1:0-222 GCF_000715545.1 Opisthorchis viverrini
GGTCCTCTCTTGTGCCTCATAATGTCTTTCTAACTTTCCCGGACAAGCCCACACCAAAGATGCGCAAAAAAAGACAATCATTAGCAATGACTCCAGGTTATAGGGTTTTTTGCCAAACAGTGGTGTATGATCAACTAAGTACTATCGGCAATACAAGACGTACCCGCTGCTTCTGTGCTCACGAAATGTTGCGAGAATCAACATTTAATTATAGGATATGAT
>NW_008788240.1:0-222 GCF_000715545.1 Opisthorchis viverrini
AACTGAGTTTGTAATAGCTGAGTGATAGAGGCGCAAACATACTGACCGGAAGGTTCGAGGTTCGAACTCGATTGCGGCATCTGGACAGCTCCTTTCTAGGTTGGATAACCTGGCTGTACCTCAAATTTCGTATTCCCTTCTGGTGGCGGGGCACCGAAAAGGTGTTACAGCCGATCGACTGAATAACTGACCATTTTTCAAAAGAATGATCCCAAATAGGTC
>NW_008788241.1:0-222 GCF_000715545.1 Opisthorchis viverrini
TGTATCCAGAGACTCCAGCGGGAAGGGTATGAAAACCAGTTAATGGGTGTTGTATTGGATAGCCTTAGAAGATTTGCAAACTCTGTCAGATGACGTAGATGAATACTTCGTTCTCTCCCTCACCCCGGACGGTTGATAAAACCGCCGTTTAACTCAGCGATTTAGTGTTGCGGGTTCTAAAAATTTCGGAAGTTTTGGACAGCAGGGCTGCTGACGATGATG
>NW_008788242.1:0-222 GCF_000715545.1 Opisthorchis viverrini
TTTTCTCAGAAATACTTCCATATTTAGAAGACAGGTTTTCGGTAACACTATGCCAACGGAATGAGTATAGGTGAATGGGGTTCAACTTCTCGTGGTTATTTCCAGCGATATCCGGGAAGCTTATGTTGGATCCGAATAACTTTGCTTCTGCTCATCCACAGGAACATAGCCCAGTCGAATGCATACATTGTCCACGTCGGCAATGTCAGCCCAATTAATCTG
>NW_008788243.1:0-222 GCF_000715545.1 Opisthorchis viverrini
CTCGATCCTCGTGCTTTCTTCCACTTAGGCACCCAAAGCGTGCTACAGCTTGACGGTGGAGACAAATGCCGTTTCGTTCTGCGAGAACAAGACCGTAATATGGGAGCATGACCAATGATGAACATGTGTCTGATGTTCCCCTGACTGGAACTTCCTATGCTAAGAGCACTTTTCAACAGTCTTGGTGAGAATTTTCTAGTTTATCCTACATTCTTTTATTCA
>NW_008788244.1:0-222 GCF_000715545.1 Opisthorchis viverrini
CCGAGGTTGCCATGGAGGTTATTGACCTGATCGATCCCATGCCGGCATCGAATCCCCACAACACACTGAAAGCAACAATTAATAAACGGACAGCCACATCAGATGAAGCGAATCTGCAAAAATTGCTTGCCGGTGTTGAACTGGGTGATTGCATGCCACAACTGCTACGGCACATGTGTAATGTGCCGACGGTTGTCAAACCGCGCGCCATCGTTAATCACA
>NW_008788245.1:0-222 GCF_000715545.1 Opisthorchis viverrini
TTTGGTTTAAAAATTCTCTTAGTTTGTCTCAGTCGCTTTCAGGTTCTTATCCAGATAGCGCTGTGTTTATCGCCAAACTTTAGATAAGTTACTTTCCATCTGCCAGTATACTAGCTCACACGCCATCAGACGTTCATTGGACGTCATTTCAATGTGTACTAACGCCTCCAGAAAAACGGATAATCATCTTTGCTAGTTTATGGGGGCAAACAACAATCATTT
>NW_008788246.1:0-222 GCF_000715545.1 Opisthorchis viverrini
TTTGTATATGACATCATGTTTGTACTTCGAACTGGACTACCGAAACAATATTCCAGCGGCTTGAATATAAATATTTGCGAAGAGCTTGGTTGTTACAATTACGCGCCGGGAATTCAATATAAGCACGAAAATATTATGCAAAATGGCTTTGAGAGAGCGTGCTGCGCGGACTTTGGCTCTCCTGACAGAAAACTATTCATATACGTGATACGTGGCAATTAA
>NW_008788247.1:0-222 GCF_000715545.1 Opisthorchis viverrini
GTTGACATCACGTCTACGTAGGTCCACAAAAGCTTTCCTGGCCTTGAACATCCGGATGGAAATACGGTCTTTGACTAAAGCATCTGGACTGACACATCTACTCATGTGGAAGAATTTGTCTCCGACTTCAAATGACTCAGTCGGAAGCATGAGTTTAGGGTTCCAGCCCACTCAGTTTTGCAACAACACTCTGAACTTTGCAGATGTGAAGCGCATGCCGAA
>NW_008788248.1:0-222 GCF_000715545.1 Opisthorchis viverrini
TTTTGTCCGCGAAAATCATGAATATGATATGTAGCTTGTATCAACGTAAAAGTTAGCACGGACGCTGCCCAAATGGATCCTTCCAGCAGCTATCTCCCAAGTGTATGCCAGGTTCACTTTCGTGCGATCCCCGCAGGGCACCAAGACCAAGTGCCAACCAATAAAGTAGTTAGTCTCGGGTAGGCAGGTAATCTTGTCCTCAGTGTGTGAAAAAAAAACAAT
>NW_008788249.1:0-222 GCF_000715545.1 Opisthorchis viverrini
ATGGGTGCCACCGTAACCTGTCCGTTCAAGGACTAATCGCACTAGTGTTCAACCACTCCTCACCGAATGGTTAAGTGTTGAACCACTGGCCGATAGGTCGCGAGTTCCAAACTCTCGGAGTTTCGTGAAATGCATACTGCTGGTGAATTTAACCAGGGATGAAATAGGTGTACAGTGCTTCTCGGCTTCTCATAGTACACTGGCTTCGCTGACATGTCGAAA
>NW_008788250.1:0-222 GCF_000715545.1 Opisthorchis viverrini
AACTGTCTGTGCAATTGAATCAATTTTAAATAGGACCTCCTGTGATGTTGATGATGATCTTGGAACTATTCTCCGATAGTGGACTATCTAAAACTTGTATGTTTTTAAATAGGATGAGTTAGTTCATTTAAATTGGAAATTCTTATAGCCGATCACGAAGCCATCCTTTTGGAAAATCTACCCATTTGTTTTTCAAATTTTTCTGCCAAAATAACTTTGTAT
>NW_008788251.1:0-222 GCF_000715545.1 Opisthorchis viverrini
CGCAATGTCCGCTCCCCCTTTTTCAGTCGACAGTATTTCAAATAGGATGCCATGGTAACGAGAAAGCACTTTTGTTGTTTTTGATGCTCAGGCTTTTGAGCTGTTTGTATAGTCTGCAGTAGGTGAGATCAGCATGTGTTGCTTTACAGTTGTCATTTTTTCTCACATTATCGCGTGATTCTTATAGTCTGCACCACAACAACAAAAACACAAGGAACGATA
>NW_008788252.1:0-222 GCF_000715545.1 Opisthorchis viverrini
AAACTACTTGTGTACAACTTACCATGAAATGGCTGCACGAAAAGCTTTCAGAGTGATGCATTTGAGAACAAGATAGGTTCTGATGGTCAAAGGAAAGTATTTCTGGCTTCTATGACCTTTGTTTTGCCACAGCTGGAGTACTTCGGACAACTCATCGGTGCACTCCATATTCGAGACGACTATTTGTCGAATGAGCTCAAAAGAAAGCAATAAAGACGCTGG
>NW_008788253.1:0-222 GCF_000715545.1 Opisthorchis viverrini
ACTGCGATGGCACGGGGACTATGGGTGCGCACATCTACGTCTGTGTCGATGTGACATCCGAGTGAGGCATCAATGAAGAATAAAAATTCCAATCAATGCCACACGCAAAGCCATGCCAGGCCATTCACCGCCCGGACAATAATCGATAGTCCACTGTTACCGGATTGTTCCAAATCCGATTAGGTCTGGAATGCGTGTGAGCTTGAATGAATGTGGTTGTGT
>NW_008788254.1:0-222 GCF_000715545.1 Opisthorchis viverrini
TCCATGGAGATCGTGAATCACATGAGTACATTGTGCGGCCTACCGACACTGGTAAACGTGCTTTTCCATTGCATTTATTTCCACGACCTCATAGACCGTTGCTGAAACGGGTGGCACGAAAGGTTGACCGATGAGGGTCAAAATTAGACAAGATTAACCGTCGTATCAGAGGTGTTTGATAAACAGCGGGTGTATTCATTGCTGGGAAACGTTTCGCTTTTG
>NW_008788255.1:0-222 GCF_000715545.1 Opisthorchis viverrini
GAACCCAGGTGTTGAGCACTACTCTCAGTTTAGGTAGGAATGTAGCAGACGGCAATATTATATTGGCCATAATATCGAACCCCTAACCAGAACAACCTGACGTTTTCCAACCACTTCGAAATTATCTATTTACTCTAATCGTGGTAGACATTCTACTCAGGAATCTCATCGATTCTACGAAAATTGCTCAAATATTCCTTATAAAAATACCGAACTGTCATT
>NW_008788256.1:0-222 GCF_000715545.1 Opisthorchis viverrini
AGGTGGAAAAAATCCACTGCTTATGGCTGACATCATTATTAGATGGCGGGATTAGCAAAGCAGTACACTTCAGAGATACTTGTGGTAGGCTTTGCGCGCAATGAGGCAGGTGGATCCCCAAAATGAGGTCCTCAACGCCATAACGGATCCAGCCACATGTAACCAGAAACGTGCTTCATATATTTACGCAACGCTATCTGGTGTCGAGGGCAACTCCGTTCG
>NW_008788257.1:0-222 GCF_000715545.1 Opisthorchis viverrini
CGATATAAGCTGAGTAAAGGTGTTTGTTGCCATCCATAAAGACTGTCTCGCTTGAGGACACTTAACAAACGGCGCAATAATGTGCTGGAGATTTACACAGTGGGTTGGAATCAGCATTGCAAGCTGGCCAAATAAGTAATGGGTGTCACAAGACAAGAGCCAGTACCTAAGTTTGTCGACTACTGAATACATCGGCGATAAATTCATGAAGTCTTATACAAG
>NW_008788258.1:0-222 GCF_000715545.1 Opisthorchis viverrini
TTGTAACGGCATTTTTCTCAGCTTAGTTTTTCTGTCTGAGCCCCCCAAGGTAGCGTTCACGTCAAAAGAACTACCAAGGGTGCACAAAGTGTGTTACCACCAAAAACGAAGTCAGGAACAATTGTACAGCGGTCCATATATATAGCTTAGGTGCAAATAACTTTCTGGAAATTCTGAGGCGTCCTGAATGCGACATTGGCAACGGGCATTCGGCCAATACTG
>NW_008788259.1:0-222 GCF_000715545.1 Opisthorchis viverrini
GGTAATTCCAGCAAAGGTAATACTGACCGGTTGCTCGGGTCAGTTGGATTTACCGGAATCCAATATGAATGAACAACTGGAGAATACTCTGTGGACAGGTATCATCTTGCATGATTTTGGGTTTCATTAATCGCTCATTCGGTATTGAAAAATTAACTCCAACAAAGTGGAGGGTAACTTCATGGCTGCGATATTGTTATGGATGAACGACATGATCATACG
>NW_008788260.1:0-222 GCF_000715545.1 Opisthorchis viverrini
AAATGGTTTCCCATTTGAAATGTTAACACCGTGATTGGTATATTCTTTCTTCGTGAGCCCAAGGACTGCTCACAGTCTGTCAAATGGACATTTCGCGATATTTGGATTCTTGCCGTTGACAGAACAACCCCAGAGATTCATTGTTTATCTGCACGCTCGGTGCTACGACCGGTGCTCTGCATCTAGTTTTCACTGGCTCAACATTTGACGGGTTTTCAATTG
>NW_008788261.1:0-222 GCF_000715545.1 Opisthorchis viverrini
TTTCCATACCCAATTCAGGGTAGCAGGCGCAGAAATATGGCAATCCTTGACCTAGATGAGAAGGGTATGAAAGGTACTACGAAACCCTCGGTTGCTGTCGGTGCTGGTTGCCTTTCAGGATGGGGACCGCTTGATCTACACTACGCGCGCCGCAAGATGTGGCTGCTAATTGATGTCCTTGGCGTTCTTGTCATCAGTTCCTATCCAGGTTGCCTGAATGAG
>NW_008788262.1:0-222 GCF_000715545.1 Opisthorchis viverrini
GTGAATGTGTAAATATATCCAAAATACATGTGGGTTTCTATCTGGAATGACGCGCCACTTGTTGAATAATTAATGCATTAGAAAATCGGGGAAGTGATTCCCAGACGGCACAGCAAGGAGAAAAGGATAAAAATTTTAGATTTGAACGACATTTTTGTCCGTGAACCATTCGGTCCAGAGTTATGAGTACGTGTTGTCCAAATCATGTTTGTGGGTTTGGCA
>NW_008788263.1:0-222 GCF_000715545.1 Opisthorchis viverrini
TTCGATTGACTACATAACACAACGATTTCGAAGGATAACTGCGTTTGAACCCTGAGCTTTGCCTTGATCTTGATTCCAAGATGTGCTCTTAGAATCTGTTTCATTGGTGACAGACCGTTCAAATCCCCAGGATTCTACAAGACAAGTGTTCTTTTCAATAGAGGGTTCATTCTGTAAGTGAAGTCACCCAATGTCAAAAAGCCTCATTGGGAATCACCAACA
>NW_008788264.1:0-222 GCF_000715545.1 Opisthorchis viverrini
TAGTTCCTTCTAATGTCTGTGTTAGTTGGACTAAACAGTCCATCATAGTACGGTGCTATATACTACCCCTTGCGGTCACACGAGTACCGCAGTTGATATCGACAGCACTAGGGACAGTATTCATCTGTGCGAGGCGCAGAATAGCATCCTAGAACAATAAAATAGCAAGTTACTTTGACCTTTACCAATCGGTTTCCCACCAATTTGGAAGCGCATTTTTGT
>NW_008788265.1:0-222 GCF_000715545.1 Opisthorchis viverrini
TCCTCGCAGGGCTGTTTGGTGAGCAGACGAGTGAAAACTAATAAACGCAACTTCTTGTTCAAATCGCACTTTTGGTATCGACTGCCCACTTTCCAGCTACAGCTTCCGAGATGTATTGTCGAAAAGCATACTCCTTGAAGGACACCTTTGACTAACAGGCCATAAGTCCACTTGTTCACTGCTGCCATTACCCTTAGCCTCATTAGTATTGGAGGACCATTT
>NW_008788266.1:0-222 GCF_000715545.1 Opisthorchis viverrini
AGCGGTCTGACGTAGGCCCCACAGAGTATCTGGAAGTCCGTGTGAGTAGTACGAATCATCCGTAGAACGGCTAATGTCTCTTCGGCCGATCTTTCATGGTGTAGTGAGAAGAACACGTTTGAAGGGAGCCAAATACCCAAATCCTTTTCGGTATTTATCCTTGTGACACCTAGTCCATTCTTACCGCGTGCGATAAAGGCGTTCGCTGAGTCTCCTCCGAAT
>NW_008788267.1:0-222 GCF_000715545.1 Opisthorchis viverrini
ACTGGGAACCTCATAAAGTAAATGCACAAAATGCACCACCTCCCGTCATGCTGTATGCAGCATGTTATTTGACCCGGCTCATTGCACCGCGCGGCGGCCGATGTCGCATAAGTGTAATTTTAGTTGTGTAGGTCATGGATGTTCCAGGCCTGGGATGCTGACATGCCCCCACACCTGGAAAGAACGACGATTAGAGTCCTCATCCGTAGCCTTTGGCTCAAA
>NW_008788268.1:0-222 GCF_000715545.1 Opisthorchis viverrini
CGATTGGAATCAGATGCAGATTGAAGCAGGATACCCCGATTCCCGTTTGAAAGTTTCAGTGTTAGTGACAAAAAGCAGCAATTTTCGGGTCAGAGGAGGATGAAAGTGTGTAGAAATCAAAGGAAGTGGATGATAGTAAAGTCAAGTCCCAAACTTGGGCTTCATAAGACGGAGATGAGTCTTATGACCCTGATAACATGTTTGAATCAGTACATTTTATTA
>NW_008788269.1:0-222 GCF_000715545.1 Opisthorchis viverrini
GCAAACTTACTGAGTGGAAGGTCCAGGGTTCGAACCCGGCCAATGTACCTCGACTGTTCCGGCCCGTGCATTGGCAGTCTAACAGTGTTAGACCTCCTACATTCTTCGGAGCATGTATGCCAGGCTACAAAGTTATGTTTCGGAAAGACGGTTATTTTGTAAGCGTGCATTAGTTTCGAATACTGATGATGAAAACTGATTGCTTGAAAGGTGTTTTACGAA
>NW_008788270.1:0-222 GCF_000715545.1 Opisthorchis viverrini
ACAAAACCTTGTCTAAACAAGATACAAGACTTTAAACTAATAGACATTGTGTTATTTCTTTAACGGGGAACCTGAATAGTTGTGTGTTCTGACTCTTCTTGTAAAACCTCATTTGAGAAAGTTTTACTTTTCAATTGCCTACGTAATTTTGACCAGTTTCTGACACTTACGAAAGAATCTTGGTCTTGCGTTTCAATTTTGAAGTTCAGACAACACGAACAG
>NW_008788271.1:0-222 GCF_000715545.1 Opisthorchis viverrini
CATGTTCTGACTTCGGCAGTAGAATGTCTCTCTTCAGTGAGTCCCCCCTAACACTTCTGTGAGGATATTGTCGTCATTCTTCCAGAACTGTCGAGCATGCAACGTTGGTATATAGGTAAAGACGGAATAGTAAAGATTGAACGTGTAATACTCGCTGCGTATGCCGTCTGACAAAGGCATAGCTGTTTTCTGCTTGAGGAGATTGTCGGTGAACGGTTGGTT
>NW_008788272.1:0-222 GCF_000715545.1 Opisthorchis viverrini
AATTAGTGACTCACCCAAGCTGGTGCTGAGGGTACACCCGTTCCTCCGAGATATCACAGAATCCGCAAAAGTTCAATTCAATCATCCATCGTAAACCTGAATATGGCATTCTTGGCTGGTTAGCTAAACGATCAAAATATTCGTGCCTCATTTGTGTAAACAACTGATGCTATAGAAAACCCAGATCGCTTTATGGTCTCCCGTGTGTTCGAATCGCCCACA
>NW_008788273.1:0-222 GCF_000715545.1 Opisthorchis viverrini
TGAAACTCTACATCATAGTGATGAATGGTGATTTTTTAAGGACTTTACAGGCCAAAAACTTGAGAATCCAATAAGTGACCAGGTTTATCACCATTGGTTGATATTTATCCACCGGAAAAAGCCCTTCAGATCGATACGTGATTAGTCGTCCTGGTTTCAGCTGGGATCTTGCGGGAAACGCATTTAGTTCATCTTCACACCACTCTCGTTTGAACGGCCGTG
>NW_008788274.1:0-222 GCF_000715545.1 Opisthorchis viverrini
TCTGTTGGTGGTTGTCTGGTTCTCCCTTCGTGAAGAACAGAATAGGGATATCGCTGGGCTGTTTCACACATGGACCATGGCAATTCCACTCAACCATCAATGATCTGTAGACATTGGCTGTACAACAGTACTTCACTTATCGTCTGCATTTAAACATCATGGCTTAAAGTCCATCGTTTCCTTCCACCGACAGCGCTCTTTTTACTGGCTGTGGGATGTGTT
>NW_008788275.1:0-222 GCF_000715545.1 Opisthorchis viverrini
TCAACAGTTCAGCCATCGCATTCTCCTAACTGACACCGTGCCCGTGGTCATGCTACTTCAGTCATTTCACATCATTTGCAGTGCCAAATAGACTGTCAGTACCTATTCATTGACGTTGCTTGCCAATGGCCAAGGCAGCTGCTATACGCCTGCGAAACCCGACGTTGTGCTGTCAAAAACTTTTCGTGCAAACGCCTTGGTCGTGTAACACGAATCAACCGG
>NW_008788276.1:0-222 GCF_000715545.1 Opisthorchis viverrini
ATAAGGTTGCTGAAAACTGTTCGACAGTGCACCATCGACTTCGCCCTTCTTGGGGCTCATCACGCAGTCCCCGATTTTCCGCCAGCTTTATGTTTTACTTAAGCCGGAATTTCATGAGCCCTTATGACCCGGGTTTATACCGTTTCTTTCCATGTCCAACAAATCAAGACATGTGTCTGATCTTTTTTCATACAAGAAACTATTCACAAGGTTGCTGAAAAC
>NW_008788277.1:0-222 GCF_000715545.1 Opisthorchis viverrini
GCTCTATCACCGTATAGTTTAGAATGGACAAACAATGTTTCGCATTCTGATTCTTTGAATACGACGAATGCCCAGTACTTTTACGGGATGATGTTTAGAATGGGCTGATTGACAAATATCGAGGCGGATTGTACTTCCGTACATCAAGAACATTTCTGACCTTATATTAGCCCATTCACCATTCCTTTACGTAGGGTGATCTCAGGACCAACGAAAGTCCCC
>NW_008788278.1:0-222 GCF_000715545.1 Opisthorchis viverrini
AATATTTCAACACAATACGAGGGGTTCGGCCTTCACGTTGAGAACAGGGAAGTGCGTCTAGCGACATACTGGCGTTTATACGAATATTCTTCCTGCTCCTCAAGTTGTGACCCCTTCAGTTGAAGATTCAACGAGGATCCAATTGGGGCTCCAGCAGAAATCAAATTGGTATGCAAGCGAGCGTATCCAGAATACGTCGTACAATTCGGTCAAATGCTTTCA
>NW_008788279.1:0-222 GCF_000715545.1 Opisthorchis viverrini
ATTCATGTTTTCCGCCTTATGGCCATCAGTTTTCCGCCGTGTCAGAGTGGCTCTTGAACAAATTTTTTCTCTCCGATAGTCGAACTAGACAGGTTCCCCAAAATATGCTTCAAACTGTCCAAACTAAACGAAACCAGGTCAGCTATCAAAAGGGAGTATTTGATATAAAATACCTCAACTAATTAAAGCAAAATCAATAATTTTGTGTTATATCTGCTGATT
>NW_008788280.1:0-222 GCF_000715545.1 Opisthorchis viverrini
CCATGAATTCCAGAACTACACTCGAGATAGATTCAGTCCGCAGTTGTTGATAATATGAAAAATCTCGGGAAGATGTCTCCTTGTGCGTAAAGGCAGTCTGCGCCAAAAAGTCGAAATTCACCGTAAAGATATTTCATCTTTCCCGGAGATCATTCGCATTGGAAATCTAGAGGAAGTTCAGATAGTTCTCAACCGAACCCATGACTGACCGGCTGGTGGTTT
>NW_008788281.1:0-222 GCF_000715545.1 Opisthorchis viverrini
CTCGTTGAATTTGATTTTCACGTATGGATATTGTTGCTTACAATCCAACAAGAATGTCCCACTTTCACCTAGTCGAGTCGCTTTCAAAATCCGATTGATTTTCGTTATCGATTCCTGTGGTCCAATAAGGAATGGTTGGGTCAGGTCTGGCTCGATGAAGTGATTTTCGGTCTGAACAGATTCTCTCCCGATGGATACTCTGTAAGAAAGATGAACATCCAT
>NW_008788282.1:0-222 GCF_000715545.1 Opisthorchis viverrini
TTTCTTCCGGCTATCCCAGGTATATTGTTCTTTAATACTTTCGGAAGGGCGAAATGCCAGCTTTTGTTTTTGTTCTTTATGGCGCTGCCAAAGAACTCAACCGAGGACAAAACCAACTGCAATAATCAGAAGACAGCAGTTCTTGTCCGCCAGATCATCCAACAGCAAAGATCCACCTTTTCAACGTTTAATTAAATTTGCTGCCGCCAACTTATCTAATGC
>NW_008788283.1:0-222 GCF_000715545.1 Opisthorchis viverrini
TTACGCATACGCACAGTTGGTCATCTGGGTCAGAATGGAGATGAAGATTCTGTTAGCAGTCAGAACCAGATTACAAATTAGAACAGACTCTGTCCCCAGAAGTGTAGCATGGAAGAACTATTTGTTGAAAGCTTGTTAGAGTCTCTCATTTTGGATAAATTAATACACAAGCGATCGATGCAATATATCATTAATCAGGTCCTGTCTATATGTGCAGACTGG
>NW_008788284.1:0-222 GCF_000715545.1 Opisthorchis viverrini
TCACAGACCATCACCGATTTGCATTTTCTAACCGGTTTACGCGACACAAAACGCTAAATCGCACTTTAAGGTATTTAGGCGTTCTTCGATGTTCTTTAAGAGTAAAAAAACATCCAAAGAATATTTGATGCAAATTTCCCCCTAGAAGACCAGTTTTTGATGTTCGTTTGCTTTACGCTCTTCAGATTTAACAAATACGATTATAATCGCAAAATATATTTT
>NW_008788285.1:0-222 GCF_000715545.1 Opisthorchis viverrini
TTCGGGCATTGCGCGGAAATACATTTAGCCTTCGGAAAACGCTAAACACGCCAGAATTTACAAGAATATCAGGAGTTTAATGCATTATCCCGAAAGGCCGGACCAGCTTTATTTGTACTATTATTCTTACTTACACTTACTCGCAACAAATCGACCAAACAGCTGTTGCAAGCTATTGCAACCTATCTTGTGCTCGTTCACAAACAAGTACTACAAACATAC
>NW_008788286.1:0-222 GCF_000715545.1 Opisthorchis viverrini
ACTGTGCATACAGAATAAAATGTAATGACTGCACGTACGTTCACATAGGTCAAATAGACAGGCAGTTGCGCTACAAAACTGATGAAGACCAGGCTAAAGGCTGACTAATGGCGGGGCATGCGCTAGACAAATCGAAGGCAAAATCGATTTCGAAAATGTGGAATGTTTGAGGTGAAACCTAAAGCATGTAGTGACCCAATCACCCACACACTTGACTGTTCA
>NW_008788287.1:0-222 GCF_000715545.1 Opisthorchis viverrini
AGCAGTGTTCACAAGGGATGCCCACTCTCTACATTCCTAATTAATTTCGCGATAGGTGGAGTAATGGAACGAACCCCGCTGTTCATGTAGAGTGCGACAAAAACGTTGTCAAATAGAAATAAGCATACAACACTTTCCTCGCCTTCCAAGAATAGTAGAAGGCACAGGTTTTCTTAGGTAATCTGATCACAGTCATTTTGTCGTTTGGTGTGCATTTTGCAC
>NW_008788288.1:0-222 GCF_000715545.1 Opisthorchis viverrini
CATCGATATGCAGGCACACAGTGTGCTTATCCGTCTACATGGGTTCGCTGTTTTTTTACGTTCATTCTTAAAGCGAAACTAATGATCACAAGCTTAGTCCGAGTGATCCACTGAGAATTTGTTGGAGATAGGCACAAAGAACACCACTTATATGCTGACTCAAAAACCATTGGCAGTGCAATACTGGCTAACCCTTCTTATCGATAGTCGATCAGCTGTAAC
>NW_008788289.1:0-222 GCF_000715545.1 Opisthorchis viverrini
TGTTCACATGCCACAAAATAGACATAGAAAATGCTGAGGTGTTCGGGCCACGACTATGTTGCACGTAACACGTGGAAATTGCCAAGGATCCTAATGTGGAAAATTTGAACTATAGAAAAGAAAGAACGAATATGCGAACGGAGAACGAACGTGTGCGGAAAATAATCTTGGATCAACCGGGCTGACATTATTGGGTGTGCGATTAGCAGAAGGAATAATCAT
>NW_008788290.1:0-222 GCF_000715545.1 Opisthorchis viverrini
CCAAGGAACAGCGCAAGCCTCTTCTCGCCCATCGGACGTAAGCAGCGCTGAGCATCACACTAGAATTGTGGCCTTTCAAGCATATAACATTTGTGTTTGTCGTCAAGCTGTAAACTGTCTGGCCATGATTACCCCAAAAAGAATTACAAACTGGTACTAATAACGTTAAATCTGCCTTAAATCTGCCTTAAATCTGCCAATTCCTGTCAAGTCATCTTATGT
>NW_008788291.1:0-222 GCF_000715545.1 Opisthorchis viverrini
ATTGGTCAATGGGACATTTGTAAAAGGTGGTGGAGATAAAGAGGGAATGTACCAGGATATGGATGGCTTGGATGCGTTGACTGGTGGTTGATCTGTTCGCCGCACTTGCAAACATTTCTTCGGGTGTGATTTGACCGCACACTGATGATGTCGCTGATGGACTGGGGTTCGAACCCGGGTCGTGGAAACGGGAGGTAACGGATGTATACCAATGGGTTGGTA
>NW_008788292.1:0-222 GCF_000715545.1 Opisthorchis viverrini
TTTAGATCGGTACAACCTGAAAGCGACAGAGATGACGACACGGCGGGGAAGAAATTATAACCAACGCGTCACGCGTATCACTTGAAAAGTCAAGCCACATGTGGAAACCGGAAAACTTGGACGACGAACAGTCCAAAGATGATGCTGGCTGACCTGAACTGGAAATAAAAATCATTGCTGATTATGAGTGACCTTGGGTGGTTGAGCGGATGACCAGGGTCA
>NW_008788293.1:0-222 GCF_000715545.1 Opisthorchis viverrini
ATTCGACTGAGTCCTCCGTTGAAACTGGATAAATTCGCAAATGATTCCGTTTCTTCACCAACATACTACCGGGTGTTCGAGCACAATATAAGGTTGATGAAAGCTTGGGCACTACGGCTACCTGTACAGAGCGGTATTAGGCTGTCGAAAGATTTTCAGTAGGCTTGTGAGTAGTGCTTCAAGTCAAGAAGAATATCTTGAACTAAAGATTCGGATGGGGTT
>NW_008788294.1:0-222 GCF_000715545.1 Opisthorchis viverrini
CTCATCTACATAATCGTTCCGTTCAACGTGCCGCCACCGTCGCACGCTTCCACATCCCCATCTGAACTACCAGGCCACCTAGGTATCGAAGATTGACTGGGACCCTCATGATACGATCCATAGTTCTCCTACTACCCTTGAACACTCACCTGTATTCCACGGAAATGATTATTCCTCAACCTGCTCCGAAATATTTCGCTATGACACCGTTCCCATCCTCCT
>NW_008788295.1:0-222 GCF_000715545.1 Opisthorchis viverrini
TTAATGTCTCCGACAACCACAATAATATACGGACTTTTGTTCTGGTTATTCGCCAAGGTGTTTCAAAAGGTTTACCCTCAATGCGGTAGACCATTCAATGAGAAGGCCTCCAGTTCAGGGACCTAGAACAATACAAGACCCAGTATAACAAGCAGCACAGGTTACCGGATTACCAGAGGAACGAAATGGGGAACAAGCGGAAACTCATGAAGAGATCAGTAC
>NW_008788296.1:0-222 GCF_000715545.1 Opisthorchis viverrini
GGATGAATGCAGATACGACAAACAAACACCGTTTGCCGTATCGACCTTCATTGATCTTAACTGAGCCAAACAACTGCACATCGTGAAGATGTATACTTACTGGGATCCAGTTCAGTAAAGCGGTTCAAGCCTGAGTACCTCACCGTAGATACCACGAGCCAGGATCATCGGATACCCAGAGAGTGAAATATGACGCATGTGGGTCCGTCCTGAGCGGCTTGA
>NW_008788297.1:0-222 GCF_000715545.1 Opisthorchis viverrini
AAAGCGCTCGACTGACAGTAGTTGTACGATAACAATGGATTTAGTGAACAGGCTCTGGAAGGTATCGAGATCCGTTCTGATAATTTTCACCTCCCAAGAAGAGCTAAACAGAAAAGTTAACGTATCATCTGCAGAACTTCAAGCTGCATAGTTCCTTCTGGTGTACATTTAGGGCCGGATTCCCAACACTGTCCACAACATGCCTGTCGGGTTACGCCAAAG
>NW_008788298.1:0-222 GCF_000715545.1 Opisthorchis viverrini
TTTTTTGACAAACTCACGCTCAAAACAGCCCACGCGCTTGTCGGTTTTTTGATGATCGTGTGACATTTTGGAACTCCGTACATGCTTGGCCTACGTGAAATTTCCACCTCGGGATTTGTCTAGTCCCACTGGTTCTGTGACATAGACTTACTGACCAAAAGGCCCGGGTTCGAACCCACCCTGGTATCTCGTTTGCTCCTGTCTAGGTTTGAGCAACCTGGC
>NW_008788299.1:0-222 GCF_000715545.1 Opisthorchis viverrini
GCAGAAGAACATATCTGTCTACGGAATCATAGGATAGCCGGAACTGTTTGTTGCTAACATTGGCGGCATTGTCCAAGCCTCACATCAAATGTGAAGCGGTAACACAGTTAACATCACCACGCAAGGCAATGGTGACCAGAAAAATACCTGACGACAGCCCAACATTTGGGAACCAATTTGGGAGTGTTGTTCCGACCCTACACCAAGGGGCCTGGGAGAGTA
>NW_008788300.1:0-222 GCF_000715545.1 Opisthorchis viverrini
TCGTCAAAGATTCCGCAACTGGAGAAAACGTTCGTATTTTCACAGAAGCTGAATCAGTGCTAGGCGAGTCAGGCCGATGCAGGGTTGGAGGATCATGTGACTATAGGCCAAAAACTAGCCATATTGAATAATTAAAGGCTGTGAGGGGCGTCTTGGCAGCAACAGCCGATGTTTGAAGCTTGGGAAGAGGGGGAAATGAGGAAGGATAGGATCAGAGCAGTA
>NW_008788301.1:0-222 GCF_000715545.1 Opisthorchis viverrini
CTACACTAACTGGGACATAGTCCTTTGAGGTTCCACCATGCCTGGAAAGTCAAGGGTAAGTAGCGAGACAACGGTCAATCGCGAAACCTCATGAAAAAAAGGACTGTGACGGCTACAGCGCCTGTCCTTGATACATTTATCATCAATCAACCAACCAATCAATCAATTAATTTATGAACTATAAACCGTGTGTCAGACATAAAGGCTCTAGCTACTACGGTT
>NW_008788302.1:0-222 GCF_000715545.1 Opisthorchis viverrini
ATGTTGTGAAACGCTCAGTTGGGTTATATGAACATCCCTTAGTGGCTTTAGAATATTTGTGTGGAATTCGGCTGTGGGCTAAATCACATAGCATGGGCTTTTCGTGCATCATTGACCTTATTGCTTCTACAACGCTTTCTACAACAAGTTCAGCCCTAAAAACTGCAGTATTTTTCAATATCGTAAAAATGTTGATCAATGTTTCAACAATGAGAGCTTCCA
>NW_008788303.1:0-222 GCF_000715545.1 Opisthorchis viverrini
TTTCATGGCCGTTCGTGAGTTGAGGCCCAATTCGTTCTCCATACTGATTTCAAGCACCCAAGTGAGCGAGATTTCGAAATTAGTTTCAAGTCACAGAACCTCCGAAGTTGAATTCCGAACACATTCAAAGGTGATGGATTCTCGCATACCAAGCCAAATGGAATGACATGGCGGTATTCAGTCTACACCGGGGCCATATCACCACTCTTAGTAATCTGCCTG
>NW_008788304.1:0-222 GCF_000715545.1 Opisthorchis viverrini
CGTTAATTGAGGCTGTTATGAGCAATCGCTACAGGCCATCACGTTGCATCCAGAATTGGTTGGCGTTTGTGTTGCACCTATTCCACATTGTTATCGATTAATGAGCTACGTATCTGACCTCATTCGTTCGTTCATTTTTGGCTGTTTTACATGTTACCATTAAGGAACTGTGTGACATATTTCTGTGCTATTCATGTTGATGAAGGGGACGTAAAGTTCGAC
>NW_008788305.1:0-222 GCF_000715545.1 Opisthorchis viverrini
CATCGCCGCTTGTGCCAGAACAGTCATTTTCTATTCAACCACCATGAAATCTTGAATGTATCCCATAAAATATTGCTGGATAATGTCTCCGATGTGTCGTCACGATACGAGTCAAACCGAACACGACACTCGTCACTGAAAAGTAGGTGAGGTCGAAGTCATGCTTGGGCATTTTTATAGGAAATATCTATCCCAAGCATTCGACTCAAACAAGATTCCAGA
>NW_008788306.1:0-222 GCF_000715545.1 Opisthorchis viverrini
ATCATGGTGATTGTATCCCGAAATCACTGATGATTAGTTCACTTATAGGGGTTATCAAGAAGACCGATTAGTATTTCGACCGGCGTTGCTCTTACGGAAACGGACAGACGAATAACAGTGGGGCGACAGATTTCGGCCATCCAGTCAAATGAGGAAGGCACATTTCGGGAGCTACACCGACGTCGGTGCAACGAGCTGCAGTATTTTCGAAAGCCTTGACAT
>NW_008788307.1:0-222 GCF_000715545.1 Opisthorchis viverrini
CACGCACACAAAATCATCAAACTAATTAAGTGATAGTGGCGACGGAAAACCAGTCAATATCAAGATATGTCTGGAGCTGAGGCAGAAGGTAAATGTGCAGAGAACTAGTTGTAATAATGATATAATCCACGGCGCATAACTGTCGTGCCAGGTTACCCAACCCTTGACGGAACCAGTCAAGATGCCGCGGTTGGGTCCGAATCGCGAAATTTCATCTCAGTA
>NW_008788308.1:0-222 GCF_000715545.1 Opisthorchis viverrini
CGGTTTCGTCCTTGTTGGGGCGTAAGTGTTCTACATGGCTGGTGTAAAGGCAACTTTTCGGAAATTCTGTTGTGGGTGCCTTGTTATCTCTCAGCAGACATGAACTGTTCGGATTTGGAGTCGTCTCTCAAAAAACTGCTTGTGACTGTGACGACTAAATGACGATTGAACAACAACGTTATTTGTTCGTTTTTCCTCGACACTTCGCCGCAGTCGTCATCT
>NW_008788309.1:0-222 GCF_000715545.1 Opisthorchis viverrini
GTTAGGCGCCGAAAGGGTGCTATAGCTGACTGACTATTACCTCATCTTAATCCGGCCAGTCACAGCGGTAACCTTTTTTGTACTTTTGGTAATCCATGGAACTTATCCAATGTTGAAAGCGAAAGGAAACTCGAGGACTGCAATGCTCAAAGTTGCGTGGAAAAACCAAGGGAGAAAATGACGTAAGAGGCAGATGAACTCATATCCCATAGACAAATCAAT
>NW_008788310.1:0-222 GCF_000715545.1 Opisthorchis viverrini
TCAGCTGTATGACTACAGGCGTACGGCAACCAAGTGCCAGAAACGCAAGCTAATCACAGAGCGTTCAATGAAGGAACCGACTCGATCAAACTAGAAGATGTTGAGCATCCTGATCCACAACTATATGGGTGTTTGTGAGTCGCCTTAAGTTCAGATATAACACTTGATCAGGTGCGTCCGTTGATACGCCTCTCATTTAGGAAGAGCCTGCCACTTTCATCG
>NW_008788311.1:0-222 GCF_000715545.1 Opisthorchis viverrini
AGGGCAATAAACTAGTAAGCATTTCCCAGAGGGCGACTGAATGTTATCTGCTCTTTCTCAAAGCAGTCTTAAATCATGGAAGTTTTCACGCCTTCATAAATCCGAATGAGTTAAATTCTATTGTACTGGCAGCATTTCACGGAAACGTTTGATCGTCTGCGTAGGAGGCCCATCTATGTTCGTTATATTTCTAAAAATAGTAGGCCAGTCTATCTTAATTTC
>NW_008788312.1:0-222 GCF_000715545.1 Opisthorchis viverrini
TGGGGTTTGACGGGATGTTCAAAACTGTTCCCAGTTGAATTATAAAATGGTCAGCCTGATTGACCTGTTGCGTACCGTTTGCCTTCTTCCCATAAAGTCAGTTGATCAACGGTCTGGGTTCTTTTACCGTTGAATCTGTCGGCGATAATCCGTCCACCCATGCTGCCCCCTCAGACGAGAAGCCCCCACCTGTCATTTGTATGTCAGGGCTAAGGATCCCTT
>NW_008788313.1:0-222 GCF_000715545.1 Opisthorchis viverrini
CTATAATGTTCCCGCCCTCCGTTAATGGACTTTTATCTGTACCAGGATGTTTCCAGGCTTTTTAGGAGGGTGAAATTGAATTTTTCATTCCATCCGCAAAGAATGTTCCAGAAGATCAATATTTCTGCATAGCCGTGATTTAAACTTAATAATGCAACCCAGTGGAGACGGTCGTTAACACGCATTTCTGATCACAAAAGAAACTGGCGTTTTGTTTACTCA
>NW_008788314.1:0-222 GCF_000715545.1 Opisthorchis viverrini
GCATCGGGTGGAAGGTGCACTCATTGCACATAATGTGAAATCACAATGAAGAGCACGTACCGACATTCCTACTTGCCGGTTGCACAAATACGACTTGAACTGAGGTGGGTCAGCGCTATGCACATGGTGCCCGCGTAGGTGCTAGCACCATAAAAGAAAATGCTGGGGAATATTAAGTGTGATTTCACAGATTTGACTAAGCGGATTGAGTAAAAAATTACA
>NW_008788315.1:0-222 GCF_000715545.1 Opisthorchis viverrini
TCGAGCTGATTGGCATCCCACTAACTCGCTATCTACCGTTTGTAGGCGATACATGCAGTGTCCGGCTCCCTAGAGAGCACAAGCTTGTTCTCGTACCCCATTCTGTGCGTATTGTCAAAGTTACTGATGTGATAATGTGTAGAAAATTCTTTGGAAATTAGCAGAAAAGTAAACCATTGTCTTCATGAATCTGAACTCCGAGAACTAGTCAATTCTCGGCTT
>NW_008788316.1:0-222 GCF_000715545.1 Opisthorchis viverrini
ACAGAAGTTCTGGGAATATTCCTCTTATTAAACCCAAGAACTGGTAGCGAATGTTTTATCACATTCTTCGATAGTCTTACCGGTGATGTCATATTTAGAAGGTCAAAGATAAAGCTGACGGAAACTCGGGGACTGCGCCTGCCTTATGAGCTCCAAAAAGGGCGAAACCGGTCGTCCGGTGTCGAAGAAGTCTCAGAAACGTTATGCATAGTGCATTACAAA
>NW_008788317.1:0-222 GCF_000715545.1 Opisthorchis viverrini
CACCGTTAGTTCCCTCCGACCCTTCGACAAATTAATTTGCTTGATGTTTGTATACAACTGTGTGGCTGCGCTTGGGGCAAAACTAAGGAAACCATCAAGCACTTAAAATTCATCTACTATGCTAAAGACGTGCAAGTACTCGTTAGTTTTATTCCATAAACTTTTGCCCAGAAAAATATCACATGGAAAAGATTCTAAAAGTCATTTTAGATTCCTTCCGTT
>NW_008788318.1:0-222 GCF_000715545.1 Opisthorchis viverrini
AAACTATTGTTGGAAAATCCCTGACCAAAGTTACTTGCATTTCTCGGATGGTTCACAAACGAGTATATCATTCCCTGAAAATTTAATTGATCAGGACTTGGCGTCCAAACACTGGCAATTGGTTCAGATTCAACCGTACCTACGAGAAAACATTTGAAATCAGAGTACGGGCGTCCGGTTTATAGTGGCATCACCGGATAAAGGAGAAACGCCTGCAGGCAA
>NW_008788319.1:0-222 GCF_000715545.1 Opisthorchis viverrini
CTCGGCTGACATGGCCATTCCCGCTTGCCTTCAGCTGGACAGCAATGAGTGTATTCTCACAGAGGGGAAGGCAAATCGTACATCTGATGAACTCAGCAGGTTATTCCCTCACTGCGCCTTCGGACAAGAGGCGGTGGCCCTGACAACACAGCGTTCTGAAGTTCTCTCCGTCCTATATAATAGTGAACTAAGCCAACTTGGCTAAACATTTATTGCTCTAAC
>NW_008788320.1:0-222 GCF_000715545.1 Opisthorchis viverrini
GCTCAGATATGTTTTAAACCTTGTTGACCACGTCACATATTTTAGAAGTTTACACCAACCGAAATACTTTCCCACCAGATGACACAATCCAGTTGGTTCCCAAGCAAAGCTGGTCGCGTTAACCAAAGCATTTTCCACCTTTAATTCTATTCCTTCTGGTATGAGATTTCGTTTGTGTGGTGGCCACTATGCCTAAGACGCTTCCTGAAATTATGGATAACT
>NW_008788321.1:0-222 GCF_000715545.1 Opisthorchis viverrini
GTCACCTGTAACGTCGCTTGCAACAAAAGGAGACTGTTTTGCTGTACACATGGGAGCCTCTTTACCCGAAAAAAAAGAAATTTATAAAATGATGAAATTTGGTTTCGCCACCGAGACACCGACCCTGTAGCACTCTGATCTCATCGATCTTTAACGACATTCATGATATGGATCTTTTCTTTGCTACCCGAGCGGATAGAATCAACTTTAATTAAAACCAAG
>NW_008788322.1:0-222 GCF_000715545.1 Opisthorchis viverrini
TGGGATAGATGGGGGACTGTCCGAACGAGGCTTCTACAAATCCCGCAACTACTTACTACCGACATTCAAGTAGTTTTTTGTCCATTATCTGTCATGGATATGACCAACTCACTAGCCTGATTCTGGTGATTTCAATATCAGAGGCCTTAATTCACCACCTCTCTCGATGGAGCGCTCATGTTTTCATGTTTTACTTACATTCTGGCTTGATTATGTTTTTTT
>NW_008788323.1:0-222 GCF_000715545.1 Opisthorchis viverrini
ATGACAGAAATGACTACAGAGTCATCAACCCTTGTGTATAAACTACAGATTCAAAAGTGTATTTTCTTATGTATTTTATATATTATTGTATGTATGTATGTTATCACCAATCTTGGATGTTCACTATGTGCTGCATAATCACAGATACTCGGAACGCTTAAGAAAGAAGGAAAACTGCATCCAACTAACCAACCACACGAATGGACGGTTATTGTCTGCCGG
>NW_008788324.1:0-222 GCF_000715545.1 Opisthorchis viverrini
ACAGGTTGAAAAGGTAGGCTGGTCAACATGTACCGCGACGTTTGTGCTGGTTGGTTCGCCGTTGCCACAATTTAGTGAGTACAGCCAGATGACTTGTATATTATCAAAAGTGCTAGTTTTTTCATTACCACAAAAAGGCTTTGAGATATGTCAAGTCATGCTTCTAAATTGAACTTAACATGGTCCAAAGTTAACGCAAGATGGGAAATTTTACATGTTTGA
>NW_008788325.1:0-222 GCF_000715545.1 Opisthorchis viverrini
TTAGTGCATTCGGGGCTTTCGGGTGGCTGGTTTGCATAATTTAGCCCAGGAAGGAATTTATGCGATTTTTTAAATGACAAAATTCCGGGGCTTTCAAGGATATACGCGAATAATTAGTCATATAGTGCTGTTCATAATACGGATTTTATGCATGTAGCACGACGTTCTGTGTCGATTTTACTACGCTTATAATAGTTAAGCTCCAATTGGGAATTTCTTTTA
>NW_008788326.1:0-222 GCF_000715545.1 Opisthorchis viverrini
GGATGACGCCGCAAGTCGCGTGATCGCGGGTTGGCTCGGTTGGCTCAGCGACCCCGGTTGAATTAAGAGCCCAGCATTTGTCCTTTTATGTTCAACCTTGGACTGTAAGTTTGCAGGCCCGAGGACACATACAAAAAGAAACAAATGTAACTTGAATTGGCCTTGAGTGGGGCTTCACGGATTCACGAATTGGTGCACAGGATCGAGGCTTTTGCCCAAGTT
>NW_008788327.1:0-222 GCF_000715545.1 Opisthorchis viverrini
TACCAATTCTTGGGTTTCAACACTTCAGAATGATTGCGCCTGCACACGAGGACCATTGTTCTAACGAGAGTTCAACGAATGTTGAATTGCGGACTGCGCATACATATTCGTAACACCGAACAGAAAATGTTCTCTGTTCTAGAATAATCGTTCTTTTAGCATCACTCTGCGGGATATCCGTGAGCCGAAAGCTTCACTCTACAAGCGCGAACAGGGTAACGC
>NW_008788328.1:0-222 GCF_000715545.1 Opisthorchis viverrini
CCGGGATGACACAAACGGTTGGGCAATACAAGGAATAACTTTTTATCCGTCTTAAATCACCGTCCTTTCCGGAATCGGACGAGATGGAGATACGATTCATACGTTTTGCGTGGTTTCCACCTGATCATGGAGATGATAATCAAGGGGTGAGCTATTGTCTGATTCAATATTTAGGTTTTTGTTGCTCTTCCCTAAGGTTCGGAAATCCGGCAGTACCCGAGC
>NW_008788329.1:0-222 GCF_000715545.1 Opisthorchis viverrini
CTGAAAGAGTGAGTGAGAGCTGGTTAAGCGTACCTAGATGGCGAGCTTTGTGCTTGATTTTTAAGGTGTTTAGCAGGTCACCAGCTGTAATTCGATGCCAAACACTTGTGTGCTCTGGTCAATGTCCGTGTGATCTTGGGTAGAGTCCTAGTACACCATTCGTATCATCTAGCTTTTTAGTTCGCTAAGGGTACGACATAAGGTTAAACTTGTGCTCAGATC
>NW_008788330.1:0-222 GCF_000715545.1 Opisthorchis viverrini
GACTCATCTGACATAGATTGTCTGTACCGTCTAGTGAGCATAACGACCACTCTTGTGCCTGCGCGCCCACATACGCGCCCACGTACGGACCTATATATAGGTAAATCGAACATTGTCAGCACACACAGACTCGCACACGCGCACGGAGCATGAAGTCAATCACTCCACCGGTCTACGGACAACTATGGCACAGGTGTAGCAGTCACACTGCGGAGAAAAACA
>NW_008788331.1:0-222 GCF_000715545.1 Opisthorchis viverrini
CCGTTTTGTGTCTGGTGTCTTTCAGAAAATTGGACCTGTTCCGTTTGCGCTGTACACATCACCAGGGGAGCACTAAATCGAAACTGTACGATGAAGAATGACCTTATTAGTCATGGATTTAAGCACCTGTTGACGGCCAGTTTGTTTTCATTCAGTTGCCCTGCTATTAAAAAAACAGAGCCTTTTCTAGATTTCTCATCCTGAAAACATCCACCAACGTGG
>NW_008788332.1:0-222 GCF_000715545.1 Opisthorchis viverrini
GTTGACACAAACTTCCACTGCTACCCTCACGAAACTTGATTGCTAACTCTGGGCACACACAGTGTGACGCAGCTGCGTTTTACCGAATTCCGCAATGCTTGACAGACGTTGCCGCGCTACACTCTGACTTCGGCAGCCCACCTGTGCTTGCCACCCAGACAGAGGCTGACGCAGGAACGTTCTTGTTCCTTATCGTTTCAATAATCAAGTTTCTCTCACACG
>NW_008788333.1:0-222 GCF_000715545.1 Opisthorchis viverrini
CGAGATTATGACCGTCGACCATAATCATCCGCGTGACCCTCCTTTGAAATTTTCCGATACCAACGTGTGCGATGTTTGTAGCTATGTGTCAAAGATTGTTTTCGATCTCTCATGGGTCTGGTAGTTGAGGTTCACTTTAGTTATATGATCATACTGCTTCATAAAATTTCATTCCGTTGACTGGTGGGATGAATACTTGCGTCAATACCCAGCTCCATGTTG
>NW_008788334.1:0-222 GCF_000715545.1 Opisthorchis viverrini
ACCCAGTTGGATCTACGGTTAAGCACATGCGGCCTACCGAGACAACTTGAAAAATGGCTGTTAAAGATATTCCCAATGCGTGTCGCGGTATGCTAACGAGGTAAACGCCACTAGGTGTACAGGCTCCGTGTAAGCTCTTGTTAAATCAGCATAGTCCTCATACGTTTGCTGAAAACTCGTCATATCCTGGTTCGGTTGAACTTTGTACCACAGACCTATTGG
>NW_008788335.1:0-222 GCF_000715545.1 Opisthorchis viverrini
ATCAGGCTGTTCTAATTTTTGTCACCTTTAATGCCGTTCGTGTGTGCAAACCTCCATTCACTTCTCTGGAAAACGGCGCCTGAATATAGAGTGGGATCTTGAGAACAATCGACTACATTCTACTTCGGTTGTCGCAAATATTCTCTCCGTGTAAGTTAATAAACAGTGTGCGCAGATGTATATCTTAGTAGCTCCAATTCGACTTTGCTACCTGAAACGCCC
>NW_008788336.1:0-222 GCF_000715545.1 Opisthorchis viverrini
CAGAACCATAGTTCGTGTGTGTTGGTGTCGGCGCCTTCGTAACGAGGCAGTTACAAAGCGAGAACTTCTACTTAAGAATGTGCTGATCACCAGAAGCTGCGCTGGTTGCGTTACGTTTGCTGTTTTCCATACCCAATTCAGAGTTACGGAAGCAGAGAGTTGGCCAATCCTCGACGTGGCAGAGGGGTATAGAGGAGATTATGAAAGTTTTGGGTGTTATCG
>NW_008788337.1:0-222 GCF_000715545.1 Opisthorchis viverrini
AAGTTTACAAACGGTTCACTGTCATCAGCATAGTAAGCGTTATTACCGTGGGAGGCTAATGTCTACTGGAACATCTGCAATCCGACTGTTGAGCTTCACGAACGGATCAGCAGCCAGTTGATCACGCGAGCTGACAATGTCTCGATGTATTTTCAGTGTTGAACCGGTCAAATAAAATGCATTCGCAAATGCTTGTAATGTCATGTATGCTCTGTCAAGTTT
>NW_008788338.1:0-222 GCF_000715545.1 Opisthorchis viverrini
AAATAATTACGCCACGTAATTAACACTAACAGAATCATCATTCACATACTACACATTCATTCATTCGCACGCATGCACGACAACACGAGCAAAGACTACTGTAAACAGATAAACAATGGAGCCATTCTATGGAATATGTGGTGTACCACAGGCGTACATCCCTAAGTTTAAACAAACACATCATGTTGAACCGGTGAACGCATATTCTAACTACGCAAAAGC
>NW_008788339.1:0-222 GCF_000715545.1 Opisthorchis viverrini
CTTGTTCAAATCAAGCGCGCCAACCAACGATCCTGAGTTTCCGAACTAACGACCACATCTCAGTGAGAGGGCAGCGTATCACTGCACCATCGTTTTCAAAGAGCGCATTTGGAAAGAGAGTTGACGCTCCGATGCTACCAGACGAGTGCTTGGACTGCAAGTGAAGGATACTCACCTGCAGACACCGAGTGACTGCTCGTAAAGTAGATCGAGGGGATCTTT
>NW_008788340.1:0-222 GCF_000715545.1 Opisthorchis viverrini
CGGCTGCAGACTGTTAAATACACATGTCTGGGTTTGGCAGTCCGGCGAGCCAACGATTGATCCTGAGCCTCCGGGATTTAAAGAACTTGTGGATACCAATCATCAAATCTGTCACAGAAGTTGGGTGTTACTATCCCCCCTCTATTTTGGGAGTGAGGAAGAGCCATTTTCATCTAGGATTCCGAGTGCATTAAGCATTCAAAGTAATCTTGAGAAACGCTG
>NW_008788341.1:0-222 GCF_000715545.1 Opisthorchis viverrini
AAAGCCAGAGGAATGTCGCGGAAATACGTTTGCTTACTACATGTATTTCCTTCTGCTGAAATTTGGTGACTGAATCGAAACCAAGGATGAGTACGTTCACCTATAACAAAGTTACCACTGGTGAGACCACTGAGTGCAATTTTTATGGTCTAAAGTCATCGCATCAAGAAAAACTACTTACTGAAAGAATGGATATTTCTAGTGCATAAAACAACAAAAGTA
>NW_008788342.1:0-222 GCF_000715545.1 Opisthorchis viverrini
TTTTGCTCTTTGCAAAGTGGTCGCGTGAACCCACATAAGCTATCTGAATGATGATGGAGATCCACAGGGAATAGGTAGAACTTATTCTGAAATCACCCTCGTTGTTCATTCTTCAAAGAGCAGTGCGAAACGTCGCACTGCGGCAAGGTCCAGTCTTTTCGCAATAAGTGAGGCCTGCTGAGAAACCCTATTGATTACATGAAGAATGCCATGACAACAAAA
>NW_008788343.1:0-222 GCF_000715545.1 Opisthorchis viverrini
ATTTAACAGTGTTTTGGATTTTGTGAAGGAAATTCTTTTTACAACTGCAAAGTAAACAACTGGGTCTCTAGATTTAAGCGGTACGGCCAATTTGATTAGCTTTTAGGAAAGCAGTTTCACTAAACGTAATGCGGAATAGCACTTTGTATCCTGTCATGGACCAGCTACATGTTTTTGTACAAGTCATTGGATATGATAACGTTGATACTTGCTGGACATATG
>NW_008788344.1:0-222 GCF_000715545.1 Opisthorchis viverrini
GACTGAGTTACATCGGTAAGTTTCGACATTCAGTACCTGAAACGGCCTGGATTCAGACACAAGAGTCGTTGAGCTCTGTTGTTGACTGACTACTGTCGACCGACCCATGCGTTTTTTTCAAAAGCAAACCTTGGAGATAGACTTTGGTGTGTGAAATTTCAGGTTCGTGCGTAATAATATATTTAAAGCATCGCTGCCGCGCAGTACATAGTCAAACGCAAC
>NW_008788345.1:0-222 GCF_000715545.1 Opisthorchis viverrini
TACCGGTCAGTTTTTAAGCTCATCATGCTGCAACGCTCTTGCCAATGCCGCCATGTATAAAACACCTGGGGACTCTATTCCGGGCGTCATTAACCAACCACCACGACAGGGTGGCTTACTGAGGTTTGACGTGACACGGGACTTTGGTGACGGGGGTTCCCTGTTTCTCAATGGTCTATGTTCAATACTGCTGAGAAATATAGTGAAGCATGATCTGGCCAG
>NW_008788346.1:0-222 GCF_000715545.1 Opisthorchis viverrini
ACTTGCTGTGTAGTCTACAAACTGACCACAGTTTGTGAACCGAGGCTCTGCCGAAAGCTCTGTGGTAGATCTGGGGATTGGAGTAGAGCATTCGTGACAATGCTGACAGAGGATTGATAAATGCACCCTTGCTGTTGTTGCACCCCTGGCGTTTCGTGTCGGCAAAACGTTTGGTTTTCAAACACTAGATAGAGGAACTGGATTCGAATAGCTTTAGAGATG
>NW_008788347.1:0-222 GCF_000715545.1 Opisthorchis viverrini
GCAGTCAATGTGTTAGAAGCAACAGACTGACTGATTTAACCCAGGTCAACTGGTATTCCACATGCAAAGTATCTTGTTGCAGACGATCATCCCGACTTAGTCATGACAAACTTAGCTTGTAGGTGGTCTGTTTTTGTGTATAGCTGGCTAACAGGCTGTGCCACCAGGTTAAAAACAGGAAAGGTCCGACTAGAGTCAATTGAAAGCCGTCTGTTACTCGAC
>NW_008788348.1:0-222 GCF_000715545.1 Opisthorchis viverrini
CCGTAAACACCCTACTTGGTTGGATACTTCTTGGTCCGATTGGAATTGGGACGAGGCAGAAGGTTGTCTGCTGTTGTGTGGCCGCATACAGTCAGGGCCTCCACGATTCTTTGCGGCGACTCCAAAATGCGGAATTTGCAGACACTTCAGCATACAACACTAGTCTCGCCTTAGAGTTCCAGAAGGCATTATTGACAATGGAGACTAGTGTGGTGCGGTGCG
>NW_008788349.1:0-222 GCF_000715545.1 Opisthorchis viverrini
CGCGCCACCCGTCCCTGGGGATCCCCCGACAATATGTTTTGTCATTTTATTTCATTTTAATTCATTTTGTTTTATTTCATTACCATCATCTAGAAGTTATCAGCTGTTCCATATGTACAACACTTCCCGCCGTGGGTGATCCAGAACCACGCGGTTCGACCCCGATCCTCAGGTTTCCTCAACATTCCACGCGCTTTACTTTCTAGAACTAGCTCTCCAAAT
>NW_008788350.1:0-222 GCF_000715545.1 Opisthorchis viverrini
TATGAAAATGGTTGTTTAGTACTAACGAAGAAACTTAATAGATTGACAGGTGATTTCATCGTTTATGATTTTCTACAGCTTGGCATGCTGCGTAAAGATCGCCTCCCGTTTCCGTTCTAACGCTACTCAAAACCGACGACTTAGCTAATCATCCCCAGAAAGGATAGAAGGGGTAGCATGCTGTCCAGGAATTTTCGGTGCCTTTCTAGAGAGGAGTAGGTG
>NW_008788351.1:0-222 GCF_000715545.1 Opisthorchis viverrini
GTCAGTTATCTGGGATCTGCTGCAGGCACTTCTGACCGTGCTCTCCAATTCCGAGTTATGTCACGGTTGTCCGGTTCCCTATGCGGCATAGTTCTATCGTGTGGCCACACTGCAGCCTGAAGTCAATTCGTTGGAGATGTGACTAGTACTGCGTGCTTGATGTAGCACTTGACACGGTGTCCTTTGCGGATATCGCTCACGATAACCCTGAATCAAGACCCG
>NW_008788352.1:0-222 GCF_000715545.1 Opisthorchis viverrini
CTTCCATGAAAATGTCGGCTCTGAAGTTTACGCACTCCGATCCCTCAACGATTGACCTTGACCGCCCGCGCACCATTCGGCACGGTCGAAGTGCATTAAAAACCGGAGAGTTTGGTGCTACTCAAGAGATACATGCTGTGCGCAACCGTACCAGGAATCAGATGGTATTGTAAGAATCCTTATAAGAACTCATCAACTTACCCCACAGTTCTTAATCAACCG
>NW_008788353.1:0-222 GCF_000715545.1 Opisthorchis viverrini
TACAAACGTGTTTTTTAACAGCATGCTTTTCCACAGCTGATCTCAGCTGAACGTAGATGAGCTCATCCGATTTCTGACGAGCTGAGCTCAGCTGAAGTGAACTGTGCTGGTTTGAGCTGAGCTGAGCTGAGCTGAGCTGAGCTCAGGTGAACTTAGCTGTGATTGTTTGTGAAATATCAGCCTTCGTTCACGGGGCCTCCATATAAACTAACTGTATCTCGC
>NW_008788354.1:0-222 GCF_000715545.1 Opisthorchis viverrini
AAATGTGCCTTTCAAGTGGCTAGTCATTGTCCATTTCCTAAACGCCGGCTGTTGGTCAGAGCTCTCGACTCTTCACCCTTTGGCGTTCAGGGGATTTGCGTGCACCTTCACACATGGCGCCTACTGGTATGGAATTCATAGCATCAACCAGCACTAGCCACCTCGATCATGTTCTGGTGGAAGTTGAGAAGTTTTTCGTGTGGTGTTGTGTTAGTAGCGGTG
>NW_008788355.1:0-222 GCF_000715545.1 Opisthorchis viverrini
TGATGCCATTCAAAACAGGTAATGAGACAGCCATGTCTACACTGGAGACTCGGAATCGGAAAAGGTGTCGATAAGTTTGCTAGAAGGCATTTTGATGTTAGCTAGAATGCTGCCGTGAATACCAAACACCCAAAAGTTTTCCGAATTCCCAGCTAATTCACTGAAGCAACACTGCCAGATTCCGAACGGCTAGCGATATTTACGTGCAGATAATAGGTATGC
>NW_008788356.1:0-222 GCF_000715545.1 Opisthorchis viverrini
ATGTCATGCTGTCGATGATGATGCTAATGAACGCAGCCCTGGGCATTTAACTCGAGACCTCTGACAGCGTAGAAAATAAGTGAATGCGTTCTGTCCATCAAACGTCATCAAATTGCTGGTTCTGATGAACTCCTACCCGCTCTCTTGAAAGTGAAAGTGAAATCCTCAACTGGTGCTTGTTTAACTTTTTCATCTCTATTCGGGTGAAAAAGTCTATCCGAA
>NW_008788357.1:0-222 GCF_000715545.1 Opisthorchis viverrini
TTTGCCTCACGCCCAAGACTGGGGGCACAATTGGAATTAAAGGTGTAATACACTCGTCCTTGTCAGAGCCGAGTTCTTGAGGCCGTTGAGTACAGCGCACTTCTAGCACCAAGCTGTCAGCATACTAACACATCCTCATGACCACGTGTTTGATACATTTGCCTTTTATAACTGAGTACCACTTGTTGAACCTTGCCTACGTGAAATGCTTGGGCTTGAAAC
>NW_008788358.1:0-222 GCF_000715545.1 Opisthorchis viverrini
CTGTTTGGTTGAGCGCTTGAAAGTGTAGGTCTGATATGGGCTGCATCAGGTTTGGACAATCACTCAACCTTTTTTTAACTTCATTGCACTCTCTGGCCTTACATATAATTGGAGGGGCCACTTGATTGTTCATCTATGAAGCACTAGTGTCAATATTGATGTTACTGGTTTTGATGTTGGCGATGAAGCGTTGTGTTTCCTCCTAGCCTTAACGGAAGACGC
>NW_008788359.1:0-222 GCF_000715545.1 Opisthorchis viverrini
CACTATGAGCGGAAAATCGGACAAGCGTAACGCTAGAGCGCTTGTGAAATATTTACCGTTTAAAATCGTATAAGCGGTTTCAGATGCGTTAACTCAGCCGGCGTTTATGAATAAATTTAGCACGTTGTATTCACAAGTAGACAGTACTTTGCAATTTTCATTATTTAGCTGCAAAACCTGTGTATACTATAGCCAGTGCGTTGAATGTATACATATTTTCTT
>NW_008788360.1:0-222 GCF_000715545.1 Opisthorchis viverrini
GCCAGATTTCTGGCAGGTATCCTTAAACCGACAAGTCATCCACACACATACAAAATTCTTAGGGCGTCGCTAAAACGTTATCTGGTTTGGCGACAGAGGTAGACAAATTTCTGGTTCGTTTTGATCTCATCTCGATGTACAAGAATGTCCCCAAAGTGGACACTCCGGAAGTGGTAAGACATTAGCCACTGGAAGACACAACGCTGCAAGAACAAACGCAAC
>NW_008788361.1:0-222 GCF_000715545.1 Opisthorchis viverrini
TCACCATTTTGACTACTCCGGTGGGGATCGAGGCAAGGATTGGATGTAAAGAGTTAACTTCTTTGACGATGGAAACCTATCAGCTCGTAGACACCTACCGATGGTAAAGTGAACGAAACTTGAGAAGTAATAGATTAGAGAGAATATTCGAAATTTACTGATACTTCCTAGTTCTGTCCACTCTGTGCGTCACGTTCGAGTCCCTCTCTAACAAAATTGTAA
>NW_008788362.1:0-222 GCF_000715545.1 Opisthorchis viverrini
GTGATCCAGAGGCTGCTGTGCTGGGATGTTCAAGGGTTGATATCATGCCAAGTCACCGGGTGGAAGTATCCTTTTCTGAATATCGGTTGATGGTCGCCTCTGTGCGTTTCGTCTGATAACGTCCTTGGTGTCTCACAAGCGGGAATAATATCAGCTGTAGCACCCTTTCAGTGTCTAATTGTCATGCCGCCCCCTCGAAGGAAGCACGAGGGCTGAGATACT
>NW_008788363.1:0-222 GCF_000715545.1 Opisthorchis viverrini
GGTTGATATTTCGAGCAGTGCGAGTTCTTACGGAAGCGAACAGACGAAAAACAGGAGCGACTGGTTGCAGGTATCCAATCAAGCAAGGAAATAGTTTGGTAGATGAGAGCGATACAAACATCGGTGCAGCCACCTGCGGCAGCATAAGTTCACAGTCGGTAGTGTCTAAGTTATGAGGGTGCCGTAAGCTCAGTCAAGTTTAATAATAGTGTTTCAGCTGTG
>NW_008788364.1:0-222 GCF_000715545.1 Opisthorchis viverrini
CTGCGTTGGTTGGGACACGGGTGCATTGGCCTAGATTGCCAGAGAGATTTCTGTTTGCCACGCCCAACACAGTGGTCCGCAATCAGAGAATTGGCCGATTCTTGACCTGCCGGAGTGCTGTGAAAGAGATTAAAAAGACTTCCGGTTATGTCGGTGCTATGCGCCTTCCGAAACGGGTACCGCGTGAACGTCACCGCTCTTAGATGATGGCGGTAACCAATG
>NW_008788365.1:0-222 GCF_000715545.1 Opisthorchis viverrini
CTCATCTGTAAACTAATAAGTTGTATGTTTACGCTAGATCACTGATATATTTTCCTAGTTTTGATGCCTATATTATAATTTTCAAACTTAAAGCAATTACCGAAGGCGAAGGGAGGTAGCAACGATTTGATTTCGCAATTACCAGGCGTGCATTCCAAACTTTGAAGTAGTTTGCATGGGACACACGTTAACCTGTTTCAAGATCAAAACCGTCAAATTTTT
>NW_008788366.1:0-222 GCF_000715545.1 Opisthorchis viverrini
CGTAAAAAGGGTAGTACAAACATGGCACAAGTGTGGCGGACAGCCGCCAGATAACAATAGTATGTTGAACTACCCAGTAGGCGTGTGGACACTGAACCGGTGATGCATCCTGGGTGTGAGCTCGTCCGGACTTGGGACAAAATGCTCTTTAAATCGATCAGATGACCGGGTTCGTCACCTGCAACTGACTCGATCAAACTGCAATCGGATGGTAGAACTGCG
>NW_008788367.1:0-222 GCF_000715545.1 Opisthorchis viverrini
TTGAGTCTGGTTATTGTGAATGTAATTGAGCAGTTTTGTTTCTCACCCATAAAAGCTCAAAATTATGCTCTTTAATTTGCACTCCATTTTGACATATTAACGTTTGAGTACCTGTTTCTCCTACGGTATTTTTTTGCTGTGAATGGATTAAGAATTTTTCTGGTACTCTAGCAGAACTATTTGCACCGATGGATCATGTTTCCTATGAGAGAGGACGGAAAT
>NW_008788368.1:0-222 GCF_000715545.1 Opisthorchis viverrini
GCGATGAAGGTCACTACCCGTCGAGTATTTTTCTTATATGAAGCACTATGTACGGATACATACTCGAATAAAGCAGATTTACTAAAGAAGACGATTCGACCGCAAAGAGATGTCGAGTGCTAGAAACGTAAGCGTTTCCAGTGTGCTTCGAGGAGAATAAAATGACCTGTCTTTAGGTGAGTAGTTTGAAACTGAAACTGGGCGCCAATCAAGCAGGTCACC
>NW_008788369.1:0-222 GCF_000715545.1 Opisthorchis viverrini
GTTTATGAGAACTTGATGACAGTTTTGTCACAAGAAATCACAGTACCGTTGGTTCGGATGCAAACGCGCCACCGATCCACGACACTATCCCATTTAGAAGTCTAATGATAAAGACCTGCCCAAACAAAGCCTACGATCGTGTTATAAAGTCCCCTTTGGTGTTAACACACATACATACATTTTACTGTATCCATTGTTCAATCGTGCCTTAGAAGAGCCAAA
>NW_008788370.1:0-222 GCF_000715545.1 Opisthorchis viverrini
ATGAGGGCCCACCGTGGCGTGACTTTGCCTATATCCTGGGTGAGGTGCAAAACACAAGAAGATGCTCCAAATGCTCAAGATGCTCAAAATCTAAAGAGAACGGGTTTAAATAACTTGACGATAGGGAAATTCGAACGCCCTATCCGGTTAACTCCAAAGTCCGGTTTCAGCCTGTGTATGGACGGTGAAATTTGCCAATCGCTCAACTAGTGTCCGCCACGC
>NW_008788371.1:0-222 GCF_000715545.1 Opisthorchis viverrini
GATGGTACCCTGGCTTTATCGTTACATGGAGGTTTACTTGAGCCACTCTGTTTGATGCACTAAGACACGGTTCGGCTGAGTCCTGCAGCGTGCTTGTTTTTCTGCTAGCTGGCTACTTGTAATGGCGGCGCATCGACAGTGCTCCATGCTTTCCATCCTTAAGCACGCTGGAGATGGCACTCAAGCTGATTGCGGGCAAATGTATCACGAAAATATGACGAA
>NW_008788372.1:0-222 GCF_000715545.1 Opisthorchis viverrini
GCTGTCCACATCGGTTGCATTCTCCGCTGAGCAAAAACTTGAGTCTGTCTTGACTAGAAACACAGAAAAGCGATAATTTTCTAGAGATATTTCCGATGGCTAATCGTCATGAGACCAACCGAAATAACTCAAGAGGTGGCGGGATTAATCTTCTATAGAATACAAATCGACATCACGTCGCAACCGGGGAAAACCGTTTTTTTTCATATTTGTGTTGTCATA
>NW_008788373.1:0-222 GCF_000715545.1 Opisthorchis viverrini
AGCTCAGGGGGATATTGGCTTCTTTATCCGTCCCAGTCTCATTGGAATGATGACTGTCCTCGTAACTGGGCTTCCGACTTCCGAAGCCTAATTAGGCAGATGAAGTTACGTGAATTACGTCCGGCTGTTGGAAGGAATCGATAGGAGCTTGGTGATGTATGGGCGAACTGTGGCATACGCAAGGACTGTGAATAAGCAGATAGCGCAGATTTTCTTTAGGAT
>NW_008788374.1:0-222 GCF_000715545.1 Opisthorchis viverrini
TTTGGTAGGGTACTTGATAAGCTGTTTTCGTTTTACTTTATCACTGGGCCGCGTGACCTTTAGCCTGGCCGGTCAGCCAGATGGCGATTTCCAGTTTCACATACTTTGTGTCGTAAAGGTTACGTTTATTGCCGTGAGTATAGGATTACAGTTTCCAACACCATAATTATTGTGGCCGGATGAAATTATCAAGAATTCCGGGAATTCGTTAGTTTATTACGC
>NW_008788375.1:0-222 GCF_000715545.1 Opisthorchis viverrini
TCGGCATGCGTAGCACATGATTGAGCCACCGAAGTTGATGGTGCAGGATGTTTCCCTCGAATGAAGTACCCACCGCATAACGAAATACGCACTTTCAAATCACATCATTCCGAATTCGACATCAGCAACGCTTGTTAGGCATCGCCTCACATCAGCAGTCCATAGAGGCGACCCGTGGCAACTGTACCATAATACAGCCCTTAATGTAGCCTGGTACACGCG
>NW_008788376.1:0-222 GCF_000715545.1 Opisthorchis viverrini
CCAACCAACTCGCATTTCATTGCTTGCAACCAAAATATCTCTGGCGGCTCTCCCTAGAAGTTTACGCCACTTGCGGGAAGAAAACACCGCTTGACGTCTTGTGGATCAGAGTTCTGAAAGGATCGCTCCTTGTCAAATTCTTTAAGTCTAGCACGCCGGAAGAACACATTGGTAGGCTGATGGTTTTGACTACTTTCAACCGCATCATACTATCAGGGAGCT
>NW_008788377.1:0-222 GCF_000715545.1 Opisthorchis viverrini
CCATTTTAACATGTGCTCTATCCGGGCTCGAAAGACTTTTGTGCAGGGTGATAACTATTGATTTGCTCAAAAACTATACTGAGAAATGGTACATTAAGGGGGATCCCAAGACATTGCAAGAATCTGCAATAGCAATTCGACGTGCTCTAATATTCGCACCTGAATCGTGTTGGCTTCCTTAACAATGTCCGTTTATGCAAACATATTCCTGCTCTAAAAAGA
>NW_008788378.1:0-222 GCF_000715545.1 Opisthorchis viverrini
CTAGCGCAAGGCAAGTTATTTCGATTGTCTCGACGCGCGATTTTCAGTCAAAAATGCCATCCTCAATCTGCACAAATGACCCCGTAGCTTACCTTTTTCTTGAGGACACTTTGATGCAGAAAAATACGGCAAGCTTTCCACGATATCTTACAACCAGTAGTGTCACCAGTAATGTAGTGTAGTAGTGACTTGCCTGCACGAGGCTGGCGCACTCTCAGGTAG
>NW_008788379.1:0-222 GCF_000715545.1 Opisthorchis viverrini
ACAAAACCTTGTCTAAACAAGATACAAGATTTTAAACTAATAGTCACTGTGTTATTTCTTTAACGCGGAACCTGAACAGTTGTGTCTTCTGAATCTTCTTGTAAAACCTCATTTGAGAAAGTCTTACTTTTCAATTGCCTACGTAATTTCAACCAGTTTCTGACACTTACGAACTAATCTTGGTCTTGCGTTACAATTTTGAAGTTCAGACAACACGAACAG
>NW_008788380.1:0-222 GCF_000715545.1 Opisthorchis viverrini
ATCATCATTCTTTTTTTTCTTTAAAATAAATTCTAATGTGGTTGCTGATTGATTTGTAAAGTATATGTTTTTGTCGTAAAATCGTCATGCATATACACGTGAATTAAGATCTGCTGGTGATGGAGCAGTACTAAACCCCTGATCAATATTAATAGTTATTTTATATTGAATTTGATTTCCTTGTTCATCAAATCAAATTATTTGATTGTTTTTGATTTTATC
>NW_008788381.1:0-222 GCF_000715545.1 Opisthorchis viverrini
ACAGCCCTATACCATTACTTGGATCAACTGAGTCCCCACAGCCTACCTAGAAGACTGAAAGGAAGCAATCAACAACCGCAAGTTTTGAAAGTACAGAAGATCTTTGCCCCGTCAACCATAGACCTGAATGATGTGGCAGTAATGAAGGTCGATTGTAATCGACGTGACTGGATACCGACCTATCTGCGCACTCTGCCTGCACTCTCCGCAACCGCACATTAG
>NW_008788382.1:0-222 GCF_000715545.1 Opisthorchis viverrini
GTATCGTGTTCTGCTACCGTCACAAGACATGGTTTGAATTATTCCATCGAACTGATGGTCAAGAAATTGTTTAGTATACATCGGGAGAGTTAAGGTAAAATCGTGCCGATTCCCAGGTCTTGTTGACTCAACAAGACGATTTAACAAATCTGACGTAATAGTGCGCAATATATTCGCAGGACTAATAACGATGGGCCGGTCGTTCAACGCAGTTAGGACAGT
>NW_008788383.1:0-222 GCF_000715545.1 Opisthorchis viverrini
CTTGCACACTGTTTAACACAGTGGACACTTTTTATCGTGAATGCTCAATTCTGTTGGTGGACGTTTGTATTCATCTTGTGTGAACGCAATTCCATGTTCGCTTGAAAGCACCCTTAGTCCTAAATCCAAACCTGTGTTGGACTTTTATGATCCATAGTCCTTTGTATGCTTAGAGAAGCTTTCATTTACCTGTCTAGATTGATTTCCTAGCTGAGATTCTGT
>NW_008788384.1:0-222 GCF_000715545.1 Opisthorchis viverrini
TCCACAGGCGGTCGACTCTGAGCCACACAAACTCTGCACGCAAGCACTCAAGACCGAAGAGACCAGACCTTACGCTTGAGGGATAGTTTGTGTACCTGAGTAACCGACTGAACTGAAGAATGCTCATGCAGCGTATATAGAGCTTTTTTCCTCAGGTTAGTCAATGGATAGAGGCCTGACAAACAAAGTCATCTGGCCCACCTGGTTGGAACAAATGTGGCA
>NW_008788385.1:0-222 GCF_000715545.1 Opisthorchis viverrini
GCTGTTGGACTGTTGGCGTACTTTCTAGTCTAAAATACGAACACTTTTATTCTGGCCAATATTTTGTTTAGTTCATGCTGTTTTGCGTTTTTGTCTATAAACATGAGCAAGCGAGTATGTGAAGGACTCTGGCACAGTGCGCAACGGCCTGTCTGCATTTCAGTTGACTTCCTTGGAGAAGCTAATTTGCTGAGTAAAACAATGCCAATACGAGTGAAAGGA
>NW_008788386.1:0-222 GCF_000715545.1 Opisthorchis viverrini
TTTTGTACCTCTGAGGGGCGATTATGGTTAAAAATTCCGTTAGCCCGTCTTCAGGAGCTGTGTTGCAGTTCTTCAAAGTGGTCGGCCCATCCGTCCAGTCATCGTTTTATGCGAGTGAATTAATGAGTCGTACTTTTCACTTATCGTTTCACACACCACTCCTTTCTTTTGACCAATCGATCGAATTAAATGGTATATGGCACGGCTGTTTCCGGAGCTTTC
>NW_008788387.1:0-222 GCF_000715545.1 Opisthorchis viverrini
CTTGAATTTGCGTGAAACAACTCTATCATATGGTAAGATCACCCCGAGTTGGGCATCCCCTTAGGGACTACTGTGTTGAGGGCACCACTTTTGATTGGGACAGGCTGTAATATTTCTCCCCTTGGAGTTGAATCCATGCTAAGTCTACCGACATTAGCACCCGTCCAGTTCTATGCGGGAGCCGTTTCTAACCGATCTCTTCAGAGGTAGTCATGACGATTT
>NW_008788388.1:0-222 GCF_000715545.1 Opisthorchis viverrini
TTCCATCCTTATTGGGAATCACCAGTGGTGTTCTTGGTAGTTGGAGCGTATAACCGTTCGGCCACGAGCAACCAACGAACAACAGTACGGATATAACGCCGCTCATTCATCTGTCAAGGGATCCACATCACTGGCGACTGACTCATCGAGTGACTCATCTCAAATTCACTAGAATGTTTCTTCCTTTCTTGTCACAGCTGTATGCCATGCAGTTGAACGATA
>NW_008788389.1:0-221 GCF_000715545.1 Opisthorchis viverrini
TCAAGTGTGTGGGTGACGGGGTCGCTACACAGGTTGATCATTTTGGATGCTCAGTCGCCGAAAGAATTGGTTTCAATTGTTCCGCCTCTTTCGTATAGCTTTGGGGCTGCAGTTAGTCTTAGCCCGGCGAAACGAAGCCGTCATCTTATCGCAATTATAAGCGAGCCCAAGACAAAGATCACCCAGCAATTCCCTTTCTTATTCGTTATATGGCTCACAAA
>NW_008788390.1:0-221 GCF_000715545.1 Opisthorchis viverrini
CACCAGGCCGCCTCATGTTTCATTTGACAATTTCTCGAAGTGACACACTATCCATAAAGTGGTTGAACGACCTTCAACAGAGCACTACCCGTTTCGTCATTCTTCCGGCTTACAAGGTGGGCACAAACGCGGAGTCTCCATCAATCGCATGTTCTCCAGAATCGGCGAAACGTACTCACTTTCAAACTAAGTGGGCGCTCACAAAAGACTCAATATGTCCC
>NW_008788391.1:0-221 GCF_000715545.1 Opisthorchis viverrini
GGCACCAAACTGTTCTAGAATGATCGTTTGCAGTGATTTAGGATATATTATCAGAAGATACTGAGTGACGGTCTTCAAACGAGCAGCACTGTCTCGTCACAAATGATTCACCTCACCTGTTGATCAGGAAACCTGGTTAATCATGAAAGTCTCTCAAAGTCCTCATATTTTATTCTTCTGATAGCTAAGAAGCGACCAAAACGGACACATTTCCAGTTGCG
>NW_008788392.1:0-221 GCF_000715545.1 Opisthorchis viverrini
TCGGTTAGTGTGGTCGTCAAAATCTTGCGTCGATGGGTTGGGGAAGTTTCAACTTGGTTCCAAACTGGTTTAATTCCTAAATCTCCCACTTCAAGGTGCTTCAAACGAGGATTCACCGCGACTGCCACTTGTAGATTTTGCTGGTACTTGTAGGTCTGTGAGTGTTATGACTACTGATAACCGCACACTAACACGTGTCAACTTGACTGATCCAAAGCCGT
>NW_008788393.1:0-221 GCF_000715545.1 Opisthorchis viverrini
AAAAAAATCCACATGGCTCACAAAAAACGTTTGATTCTTTGACTTGGCTGCACTGCCCGGTTTCAGTGTAACTGCTTGTTTCGCTGTGCCACCTGTGCGTCACAACGAGGTGGCTTACACGGTTGGGAAGTACGGTCCGTAGAAGGTTTATGGGTAGGAAACAGAAAACGGGGTTTATCATCAAACAGTGTGACGTGAGATTATCCCTCGAAAGTGGAGTA
>NW_008788394.1:0-221 GCF_000715545.1 Opisthorchis viverrini
TTTTGCCCCAGTTTCCCGAGTCGGTTATACTGATATATGTGCATAACTTTTTTCTGTAGACTCACATTTTTGAACTTAGACACCTTGGATATGTCCCGTCTTCTCCCAGCTGAACCACTTCACTTGTGGGAAAGGTTATGGATGTCTGGGATGATTTGGTCTGTACGATCCGCATTTGCCGGATAGTGAAACCGCCGAATTTGAATAACGACCTGTGAAAC
>NW_008788395.1:0-221 GCF_000715545.1 Opisthorchis viverrini
AGAAAAAGTATCCATTAAACCCCCGAATCTCATCTTTTTAATGGTTACTACCTCTTTTATCGTGCATTGTGCAAGACAGTTGTATCAAATTAACTCAAAAAGCTTGATCAGTTATGCTTACCGTAAAATTGACTTGGGTCACACTATTTCTGGTAAGAAAGGTAGAAGCTTCAACAGGAATCTCCGCAATACCATCGAATGCTGAATCGTTCCGTTGAAGA
>NW_008788396.1:0-221 GCF_000715545.1 Opisthorchis viverrini
GGTTTGAAGAATTCGTTCTTCCATAGATCCGAAGCTGCGCAAATGAATGAAGTATGCATTGTATCACAAATCTGTAAGAAGTGCTTCGCCCACCGTCTAGACTTGTAAGCCGCCCCTAAGCTTCTGAACTTTGTAATGGTCTGAAATATTTCAATCCTAATAAGCACAAGCAACGTTTTTGTGTTTCTTTTAACAGGATGCGACGCTCCGTACTGCGCATA
>NW_008788397.1:0-221 GCF_000715545.1 Opisthorchis viverrini
TTCAGCCCCAGATAACAAAGGTTTTTACAAGGGAAAAATGGAGGCTATGAAGGCAGATATATTCTTTTCAATGTGGCAACCTGTGAAAATTTCTGTCGATTGAAAAATTACCTTAACTAAGTGCTGTACAATTTGAGAGATAAACTTGCGTTCCACCATACGACTTTTCGGACTGGCATAATCACGTTAAAGAATGCAGCTAAACGTCGACGGAAGTGGGT
>NW_008788398.1:0-221 GCF_000715545.1 Opisthorchis viverrini
CAGCCTAAACATGAGTCGTGTTATCTAAGCCTTTCAACCCTGGTATGGGAATAGCTAAACTGTTTCATAGAACGTTCACGCGATATTCCCAATCCGAACGCATCCTCCCGATAATTTGATGCTTGGAGCGCTAGTAGTTCCTGTTCACTTATGTCAATAGCTAGACTTACCAAGCAACATGATGAATTTTACGGACAATCTATTCTCCAAGTGGTTTTTTT
>NW_008788399.1:0-221 GCF_000715545.1 Opisthorchis viverrini
TATCGTTTACGAAGAATAAAATCAACGCTTTGAGCTGCTTTCATTCATTAAGACAGAGGGCTGACGTCCAGGTAATTTTGAAATGTAGCAAACGGTTAGTGAATATCCATGTAGTCAGTGGGTTCCTTATTCGAACTGAGATTTTTGTCGGGGTCATTCGCTTCTTGCGCCTTGAGCAAACTCACAGCTGATTGACTCGTTAGTCACGCAGTATCGTTACC
>NW_008788400.1:0-221 GCF_000715545.1 Opisthorchis viverrini
GAAAACCGGTTTCAATGCTATAACGAGTTTTTCCCAGAGTTTGATGCGTATTTTCGTCTTGTACACGATTCTATGATTAAGGGTCGTTCAACTTGACATACAGTTTGTAAAACACGGCGGAACTTGGGTAGTGCTTAGCCTGGTAGACTTTTGTAGGTGTCTTGAACCAATGGATAGTTGTTTTACGCATTCATGCAGTTTTTCATACTCTTATTGTACTA
>NW_008788401.1:0-221 GCF_000715545.1 Opisthorchis viverrini
GCGGATGGACCTCTGTAGTCTTCAGCACAAGTCAACAGACTAAGGGTTGGGAAATTCAACAGATTTGAGCTGGACCAAAGTGACGGATAAGTTCACTGCAGTAGAGACAGTCAGTACTACTTGAAATGCTGGCTAAAGACTGGATTTGTGAGCTAAGTCCATACCAAGCCATAGGGTAAAGATTCCCGGTGATGGGTGGTGAGTGTCTGAGACCCAGATGA
>NW_008788402.1:0-221 GCF_000715545.1 Opisthorchis viverrini
GTCGTACAACGTCGACATGAGGAGGGTTTTAACTTTTGTTTCAGAATTCCTCGAACCAGCGAATTCAATCACTATGGATGATGATGCGCGAAAGCCGCCCGTTTCTTTCAGACATCTTGTGAGTAGTAAGCTGTGCACGTGTGCGCAATCTCCAGCGAGACTGATCCCCTCCAAACTGGTAGCATAAGGATGAACCGTTCGCGACTGATCGTCATTCGGCC
>NW_008788403.1:0-221 GCF_000715545.1 Opisthorchis viverrini
TACAAAACACAATATTACATCCAAATGAATCTCATAAAATTTAGTAGCTAATGACCCTGAGGTGGATAAGGAACAGTTTTTGAACTTATCTGACGATTTGTGGATTTCTCAGTTGTTTTGTACCAATCCCGGAGTGCGTGTGCCGTTCGGCGGGAAAAATTGAAGAAAAACGCCTTCCCACCTGCACTTATGTCCCCACCACTGTGATAACGCAGCGCGAA
>NW_008788404.1:0-221 GCF_000715545.1 Opisthorchis viverrini
GCTTACCCTATCGGCTTCTTTTCTCGCAGAAAGCCCTTCAAACACAATTCCACGTCCTGAATCACAGTGCAATCGGCATTTTTCTCAGCAAAATCCGATCTGCAACAAAGATATCACAAATTAACAGCTATTACAAAGCAAGAAACCGACAGGTTCTTCGCGACACCGAAACCTCCAGGAATGAGCAACGCGTCGAAGTCCTTCACGTTCAGCTCACTTAA
>NW_008788405.1:0-221 GCF_000715545.1 Opisthorchis viverrini
CTGGCGAGATAATCGTCACGCAGTTAGAGGAACGGCACACACTTCTTTGTTCGCATCTTGTAGATGAATTGGAACCATAGAACAACAAGAACAAACTCGGCGCAGGAAACTTGAGCAAAAGCTTCGACGCTGTGTATCAGTTAGCTAATCCGCGGAGCATGCTACAGATTGCGGTGTCATCCTGTGAGGAAAGTGGAGGTCATTCAGAATGAAGTCTGCGC
>NW_008788406.1:0-221 GCF_000715545.1 Opisthorchis viverrini
ATTGAAATATTAGTCCAAATTAATAGAAGAGTAAATCTCAAGTTGTTGTAAAGAGGATGCAGGGTCATGATATTGGGACTTCCCTTCTGCTGATTATAATGGAGATGGATTACAATAATTTGTCGTATTGAAAGACATGGCAGGTTTTTCAGAGAGAACAATCCTTGCTGGGATCACCGACAGCGAATTTCTGAAGAAATTTTTGTGGGGTGATCCTTACC
>NW_008788407.1:0-221 GCF_000715545.1 Opisthorchis viverrini
AACACCCGGAGTTGCATTAGCGAACATCAGCGTACATGAACTACTGGGAGCGTTGTCGGATGCGTCGAGTAACTCCCTGCATGTTGAGTGGTAGGGCTAATATTTTGAAGCATGTTCTTCTATGTTATTCTGTTCGGCGCCTATTAAGTTTGCCGTCTACTATAATATCAATATACAATTGAAGCCATCAAATCGACATTTCAGGTTACTGTATCTGAGAT
>NW_008788408.1:0-221 GCF_000715545.1 Opisthorchis viverrini
GTGCAAACGGATCCGGATGCGGTGTTGTGCCGGTTGCAGCGTGAGCTTGCTAGTGTGCGAGGCGAGCATTTGCAGTTGCTGAGTGTGTGCGACCGTGCGAGGAGTGAGCTAGCAGCGAAGCAGTTTGCGCCGGATTGTCTTGGTGTTACGAGTATTGTGAGCGTTGACGTTGGTCAGCAGACGGAAGCGTGTTTGTTGGAGTCGGTCTCTCCCGTCGGTCT
>NW_008788409.1:0-221 GCF_000715545.1 Opisthorchis viverrini
AGTGCTGACCTGACAATCATTATCAATATTGCTTCCCGGTGAAAAAGGTATAGCTACAAGGTGGGCGTTTCTTGCATTTTTAGTTGCGAGGAAACCCCCATAGGACTTATGTAAAATAACCGCGAAACAATGTTTGCTAGGATACCAGGCATTACTTATCGATGTAACAGGGTCCTAACGCACCCGCAAAACCCCGCTGATTTGTCTAAGGTCAAGATTAA
>NW_008788410.1:0-221 GCF_000715545.1 Opisthorchis viverrini
CGAGTTGGGCTGGAACGCCTCATTCCCGATGTCTTCCAAACAAGAGATCGGAAAACTTGGAGTAGTGTTGGCTGATTGAATCCCTTGTGCTTTCCTTCCATGTGCTGACTATGACGCATTTGGCCAAAAGTCCAGATCTTGATTTGAACGTAACCACAGCATTCCAAGTGTGTGTATCAACGATATCCTTCATGAATTTGTCGCCGATGTATTCAGTAGTC
>NW_008788411.1:0-221 GCF_000715545.1 Opisthorchis viverrini
GGTGTCATTCAAAGTTTGCTTGCCGAAGATCATTAATATCAACAACATCATAGTACATTTGCGGCCTGGTACGGGCTCTGTCATCACGCTACTTAGGGAAAGGACGTGGAAGCGAATCCTTTAGCCGCATGTAAAACTGACGAATTAGTCACGTCGCCTAGATACTTGCGCCGGAAACACAAGCAAAACAACCACACTACCATATATCAGAAACATTTCGG
>NW_008788412.1:0-221 GCF_000715545.1 Opisthorchis viverrini
ATCGTGGTACCTTGAAGAGATAAAGTTTTTCCTTCACTAGAAAAACGCGGCAAATCTAGATTTTTTCCTGCAGCTCTATCGAGCTTTGCATCATAATTTGTATTCCACGTAATTTTTATTGACATAGTTTAATACTAGAGGACTTGAAATATACTTACTCTTCACAGTGATGGTGTTAGTGGGTGTTTCTAAAGTAAAGAATAAATTTACATTTTTGACAT
>NW_008788413.1:0-221 GCF_000715545.1 Opisthorchis viverrini
ATCATCAGCAGTGCGCATTTCACGAAACCGTGAGAGTTTTGAAACCGAAACCGTTCGGCCAATGTTTGAACACTTAGCTGTTTGGCCAAGAGCGGCTGATCAGCAGTGATTAGCTCTCAGTGAGACACAACATAACACCACTCATCCTTCAATAAAGGAAAAACCATATCACATGGTCACGTACGGACTGGCTCCTCGAGTGATGACTGCTCAGGAGGAAG
>NW_008788414.1:0-221 GCF_000715545.1 Opisthorchis viverrini
TGTTTCTTTTTTACTGGAACCACGGCAACACGATCGATAAACAACCGTATGCGCTTAGATGCCTGTACCAGTCTCACCTTGCTGCTTTGCGGAGGAAGTATCCCTAGAATCAGCTGCGCGGTACGTTCGCCTTTCAATCTATTCACAGCGCATATATCAGTCCTTGTTGAACCTTATCACACTTAAATAACGTTTAGGAGATAACCTCAGTTATTTTGCGC
>NW_008788415.1:0-221 GCF_000715545.1 Opisthorchis viverrini
TCAGTATAAAATGCACGCTGAGAATGACTGAAATGACTGTCAATGGCTGAAACACCTTGTTAAAGTGCGACCTGACCTTTGAGGTCGTATGTTTACCACCGATAAGAGCAAACGTGTACTGTCCTGTCCAAGCACCGCAAAGCCTAGCGGTTTGCATTTGGCAAAATGTCTTTGTCAAAACTCGAACAAACTTCCTTTAAACGTTCGTGATGAATTGCGCC
>NW_008788416.1:0-221 GCF_000715545.1 Opisthorchis viverrini
TTTCAAATGTCAACGTAATGGACGATGCATCCAGATTTAAAGCGGGAATTCAGAG
Organism: Opisthorchis viverrini; assembly: GCF_000715545.1. NCBI lineage: Eukaryota > Metazoa > Platyhelminthes > Trematoda > Opisthorchiida > Opisthorchiidae > Opisthorchis > Opisthorchis viverrini. The sequence continues at coordinate 56 of NW_008788416.1, forward strand.
GTTTCGCCCACAATGTCATCCAGATGATCTTGCAATGCGATTTATGAAGAGTTCCGGATAAACTGGTTTGAATGTGTCGTCAAAATTTTTCTGATTTTATGGTTTTGTTGCACCGAACGACTTTTTACGTTTTGTGTATTCGGCATCATTTCGTTTAAGACATAAT
>NW_008788417.1:0-221 GCF_000715545.1 Opisthorchis viverrini
ACACTCAGTTATTTGGAGACCCACTGGAACCCAGCTATTACTCTCTTTTTTATATACAGCGCATTTAGTTGCTTAAAAATATACAAGCTAAAGTTTACCTGTGCAGTTCTCACTGACGCTATGCTATTAGTGTGCTTACTTCTTTCGAGTGTGTAGATGTAGCTCTGTGTACACTTTACCTATGTTCAATTGCCTTACTTGGAGTCAGCAGCTACGGGCCC
>NW_008788418.1:0-221 GCF_000715545.1 Opisthorchis viverrini
GCCGCTACGAGAATGCTTGCCGACATCAAATCCCTGAACCACGAAACGCATCTTGCGATGCTTGATCTATTTCCGCTGGAGTATCGTCGCCTACGAGGGGACTCAATTCTTACTTACGCCCTGTTTGAAGAAAGCTTGGCAAACAGGTTTTTTACCGTTGACCAAGCAAAAACCCTGCGATGACATGGTAAGAAAATTTTTAAGCTCAGAACACACACATT
>NW_008788419.1:0-221 GCF_000715545.1 Opisthorchis viverrini
GTGCTACAGCTGGACGATTTTTTTTATTTTTACGATGGATGTACTCATGACAGAACCAGTGTTCGGAGGATGAGCAGAAAAGCTATCGATATAGCAGTGCCCGGTCAGGAGTGGTATTTGCGATCGCGTCACATATGATCTGGAGGGCCAAACACAGTCATGTAACAAGAGCGTGTACTTATTTAGCCGGGTTAAACCGTAAAACTGAACCATCACAGCAA
>NW_008788420.1:0-221 GCF_000715545.1 Opisthorchis viverrini
CATACAGGCAACGAAGTGCTTCATACGCGGGAACGAAGCAGAATCACAAAAACAGTAAACAAAACGCATCAAGTCAAGCTGGTTGCATCATGCATATTCAGACACCCAGAAAGCAACATTTTGCTATTCGAGCAGGTTTGTAATTGATCAGATGGCCGTTGGAATTGTTCGTCGAGCTTGGCGAGTTGCCAGTGGATGCACCCGAGCTACCAATATTCCAA
>NW_008788421.1:0-221 GCF_000715545.1 Opisthorchis viverrini
CATTGAGTTTCCTAGCGTCGCTAATGAATTTGACTGGCTGGGTTCCCAGGTACTCAAAAATTCCCATTTAAAATTGATGCTCAAAACATGTGCTTTGCAGCACAGGAGGGATTATCACTGTTTGGCGGATGCAGGGGCAATTTACCCACTAAATAATTTATATAATTCCACTTATCAACATGCGGGTGTGAGTTCACCTAAAAACCTTCCGTCTTACGACG
>NW_008788422.1:0-221 GCF_000715545.1 Opisthorchis viverrini
TTTCTGCCAGTGTCATTAACTATTGGTGATTTGAGTCCTGGGGGTCACCATCCAGGGAGGCAGCAGTTGTCTACCCGACTGAGCTGACTGGTCAGCGTTTTCATACTTTGTCGCCAGGTGATACACTGTCCACCTCATGGTTGCTTCTACTCAACACAGAAATGGGTTAAAGGAGTCCTGTGGGGCAGACATGTACATGTTCTAACCAGCGTAAACTATGA
>NW_008788423.1:0-221 GCF_000715545.1 Opisthorchis viverrini
TACTTGTCTACCTATCTGTAGGTTAGTATTTGTGCAATTCAGTAGCGATACTGTTTCTGTCACCTCAGTTTTAACAGTATTCAGAAAATAATAGCAAATGTATACGCAGTCAAGTGTATGAGTGTGGTAATTACAGCCAAGTAAGAGCAAACGAAATGAGTGCTGCAATAATATTTTGCTTGGCTTGCTTGGCCCTAACACTTAGGATGAATAAAACCATT
>NW_008788424.1:0-221 GCF_000715545.1 Opisthorchis viverrini
CGCTGACATTTCCGGTCAAATGAGATGACGCACGATGGGGATGAATATTTTCATATGAAAGCACGGGACAAAAGACCAACAGCCGGAGGACAAAATTCCTTTAATACTCTTCAAGGCACGGTAGAAGCTGGAAGAGTCTCAGCGCGCACATCAGGCACAAAGTGTCCGTCATACTGGGTGAAGTGTAGAAAGAAATGGTAAAAATGTACTCTCAACACCAC
>NW_008788425.1:0-221 GCF_000715545.1 Opisthorchis viverrini
TGATGGGTACACATTTGTATAATACGTGGCTGATCGGGGTAATGTGGCGGAGATCTTGGAGTGATTTGGCATGAAGTTGAAGTAAAGTCGAGTTGACGCACGAAACTCTCCGCCTGCCGTTTGATAGCAACATATTTTGATCGAACGCTGTGCCATTTCAGCCGGACATATTCGATAAAGTCATTTCTATCGTGAGGTCATAACGTGGAATGTTTGGCAAC
>NW_008788426.1:0-221 GCF_000715545.1 Opisthorchis viverrini
ATTGTACTTTCTACCGTCTGATCTAATGATGAGCTAGCCTTGTTGCATCAAACTAATTCTCCCAAGACATCGGACCGACTACGCGTTACGTCATACAATCTAGGGTGTTCGTTTTCCTTCCTGAAAGTTGAGGCACAGAGCTACCAGTCTCAATAAGAGCGGGTGCTAGTAGATGCGGATCACGGAAGGGTTTGTTTCTCTACACAGACAGACATGCAACC
>NW_008788427.1:0-221 GCF_000715545.1 Opisthorchis viverrini
AGTATACGTATTCAAAAGCTACATGGAATGGTCAGTTGTTTTAGGTGTGCTTCTAATATTCCTGACATGGAGGGATTTTATTCATCGCAAATGCGTAATCTGCTACCTATGTGACGCATCATATAAGCCATTAATTTCATGGCCCGTTTTATCACGAAAACTCAAGCGAAAACCTGTTTGACAAATCGTAAGTTTTTGATTTGCACATGGCTCAAAATGGC
>NW_008788428.1:0-221 GCF_000715545.1 Opisthorchis viverrini
CCATAGAACCACTTGGAGTTGAATTAAATTCCCTTACCTTGAGCCCACCACTAATACGGTACTTTCCCCTCAAAGTTCCCAGAAAGAACAGGAAATCCAGTACGCAAACCAAAGTCAGTTGTAAACTAAGTTAGTTTTGCCAGGAGATTCATGGAATCGCAGCTGAATCTGTCATTATGCTGTTCTTCAAAGCTGCGCATGGGCTGACTCATTTTTCAGTT
>NW_008788429.1:0-221 GCF_000715545.1 Opisthorchis viverrini
ATACATAATTTGCTGTCGGTGGTCGAGAATAGTGCAGCTCAACGCAGATGTCGGTTGATGATGGCTGGCAGCGGGTGTTCAAGTGACCGCTCATCGAGACACTTCGAGTGCTGTGCTGATGAACCTTGCCCACTGTACGCTGTGGATCTTCAGGCTTGTCCCCAATGTGAGTGCGTTTACGATTGCTTGTTATTGCTGTCCGGACTCGTCTCCACCCAAAA
>NW_008788430.1:0-221 GCF_000715545.1 Opisthorchis viverrini
GAGTTCTGTTATAAGTCCAGCTTTGGATCACACTCTGATAAACTATTAAAAAATAGTTCAGTTGTAAGACCCTTTTGGTGCCTAGATATCATGCCATGCAAAGGAGGCACGAGGGCTTTGATACCTCCAGGTTATCCAAGCCTAGACTGAGGAGTTCAAAAGGCGGAGGTCGGGTTTGAACCAGGAACTTCGGGAGAGTAAATCCGCGCTCTAACCCCTGA
>NW_008788431.1:0-221 GCF_000715545.1 Opisthorchis viverrini
AACTGGCCACGACGGCGAGCGTTCCTCTTGGCCAAAACAATATTCCTAACCTCTGCTACTCACAATGCCTCAAAACGAATCGATTGTGGAAGCACCATCCACTTGTCCCGTAGGCGGATGGATTGACTCGTGTTTGTCTGTTGGGCGCCACATAACAAACAAGCATTTGTTTGTCGATAGAGTTCCACTATTTTCAGAGGAATCACTGATTAGCAAGAATA
>NW_008788432.1:0-221 GCF_000715545.1 Opisthorchis viverrini
CCCCATAACGAGATCGGCTATGTCATCGAATGTTTTGCAGATGAATGAGGTGTTCATTTTTGTCCCATACAGGGCATGTTTGAAGAAGTATTATTCCGTGGAAAGCAAAGGCACCTAAATGTCTGAATGTTGACATTTATTAACCTTTATATCCAAGCCCACACAAGTGGTTAGATGATATCATAAACGACAGATAGCATAAACGAGAGATTCAGTTGAGT
>NW_008788433.1:0-221 GCF_000715545.1 Opisthorchis viverrini
CTGCGTGACCCCATCGCGCCTGTTTGGAGACACTGTGAGATGTGGCTGCCAACCGATCATGTTGCCAAATTATATGCCGATTGCCTGAATGAGTGTTTGTAGGCGTACGCACCTCCAAACGAATGTAATAAGTCACCACTGAGTCTCTTCCCCGTCCACATTTATTCTCTGATTCACAATAAGCCTTCAAATTAAATCATCGCTGCGCGCCTGCGAAACGT
>NW_008788434.1:0-221 GCF_000715545.1 Opisthorchis viverrini
GTAGTTGGCCCCGGATTCATCTCTAATATTCAGAGCCCAAGGTGAGTGATTAGCGGGGTGCTTGGTGTTGCTAGTGGTTTAAATGCGGCCAGGTCACGACACTCAAATGTAAACAGGTGCACCTGTTTGCACGTGATGATTCAGAAGCAACCAGTATGCGTACTTGAAGTAGCTGTATTACGCTAAATTCAGATGTCAGATGTCCGGAGTTCAAATCCTGG
>NW_008788435.1:0-221 GCF_000715545.1 Opisthorchis viverrini
TCAGTTGAAGAATATCATGAACGAGAGATACAGTTGGGTCTCCCGTGAAGACCAAACTGATTGCAAACGAGTGTATTTGCCAAATACTGAGATTGGTTTAAGTATCAGGGTTTCCAAATTGGAAGAAAATGAATTAGTGTATTGGTCTTGGCTAGCGACCTAATACTGCTTGTTTGCGAGAAAACTCATACCATCTGAGCTAATTAGTAAACTTTCTCACT
>NW_008788436.1:0-221 GCF_000715545.1 Opisthorchis viverrini
ATGTTCCATCGAAATCATGCCTATCCTGCACAAAACTTGTTGACAGGCGGAAACACCTATGTCCCCCCTTACTACCCAAACGGTACGTTTCTCAGTGTTGTTTCAAATAAGTATTGATTGTTCAATCATTGTCCCAATTTCAGAAATCAAACTAAGCATCCCCTCGAGTGGACACTTTTGAAGTGCACTTACTTTTTCTTCGACCGGACTTTTGAGTGCTC
>NW_008788437.1:0-221 GCF_000715545.1 Opisthorchis viverrini
ACGCTATCCATCAGGCCAAATCAGAATATAAGTAGAGGGTTTCGCAGAGCGGAGTGGGCAGTGAATGGGAGAAGTATGGCTCAGTTATTGCGAACCGGAAGCATTGGTGACGATAAGCTTGAACCGACTTGCTCAATCGGTCCAGAAGTTCATCTACTGTCAGGCATACCCTAGATACATGTTGTACTGCATCCCAAGACCTGGTTAAATAAAGGCGTGTT
>NW_008788438.1:0-221 GCF_000715545.1 Opisthorchis viverrini
TGTCAAACGCGTGCTGGTTTGGTCCTCTCAGGTTGTTTGCTACCCCGCCTCCAAGAGCTGACATCAAGTATACTGCGGTATTTGCAAGTAACTGCCTTTTTGGTCGCCCATATTTATCCAAAATTTGGCCAGCAGTTTGCAGTTTGTTCACCAAACGTATGTCATTGTTTGTTACAGCATTCTCCGAAATATCAACGAAGGGCATTTGGCGATGGCACTGG
>NW_008788439.1:0-221 GCF_000715545.1 Opisthorchis viverrini
GACCTTGAATTTATTGGGAGCAAATAGTAAGTCAGATTTCGAAATCTAAAAGCCAGTAGATCATGTCGTCGCCTAGATGAGAATTGTAACAAGAGGAAACGTGTTTCTAAACTACAAATAACAGAAAAACCAATGGATGTCCTCCTGGCTAGCGAACTATGCTTACTGCCTCATACTACATCTGGAAGTAATCTTGGTACCAAAGTAGAAACTTCATTTGC
>NW_008788440.1:0-221 GCF_000715545.1 Opisthorchis viverrini
TTCTTGCGTGTTTAACATAAAAGATGTAGCACCCGTGTTTCAAAAAATGTTTATCGTACTTTGTAAATATGTACGTTTGGTGAAAAAGATCGTATCATTTTGTAAAAGTCTGCCTGAGAATTCTTGAAAAGTATCGGCAAAGCGTCTCAATTGCAATCTATTTGTTCAACATGGATTTTGTGTTTTTATATCATCATGTTTATAGTTAACTTCATCAGTTA
>NW_008788441.1:0-221 GCF_000715545.1 Opisthorchis viverrini
CACGCGACACCCAAATTTTCGCGCTTGTTTGTTTGAGGCATCCTACTGATGGGTGTCTTTCTATCATTCTATTCGAAAGAACAATTTCAATGCTATTGCATTTGCCACATCACGGTGCCAAAGTATCAGGGTGGAATGACGTGACGCTGAAACATGTCAATTCTAACCGTTTCTCCATGAAAACATCCTAGACGATCTGTTCTGATTATTCCCCTGTCCGT
>NW_008788442.1:0-221 GCF_000715545.1 Opisthorchis viverrini
ACCATTATCCATGTCTGATGAAGTTGATTTCCGTAGTAGAATATCTACAAATTGTACCCCTAAACAGCTATTCTCCTCCCGGCGTGGATAAATTTTATCAGTATTTTTTTATTTAGTTCCTTTTTTGTAACGAATTCAACAAGTTTCCGGATGGTAGATAAGGGTCGTTACACTTGTTCAAGCGTTAAACTATTTCACTCCGTGCAGCGTTTACTGTTCTC
>NW_008788443.1:0-221 GCF_000715545.1 Opisthorchis viverrini
ATTTTTACAAGGCCCCAATGCAAACTCGTGAGAAAGATGGAATTTCGCGGCTTCTTCTAACGCTTCCAATGTCCAAACAACCTTCACTAGTGGATAGTAAGGGGATTTCATGACAATCTTTATCTGCATTTCTTACCGGTTTAATTTTGCGAACTACCAAAACTACTGAAGACTGCATCGATAGGATCAGGCTACAGCTGTTCGCAAATTCAATTCAATTC
>NW_008788444.1:0-221 GCF_000715545.1 Opisthorchis viverrini
GAGCATTTGAAAAGAGCTTCAAATAGCTTAATATTCACCTGCATTTTGTCCACCATGAATGTCCTTATATCCTCTGTCCGAGCGTGGTGCCTCTAAATATACCGAACAAGTTCTGTTACTTTGGGAATCTATCCATAAAAAACACCAGAACCGCACAGGACCCGCCCCATGTGTGGTTAAGAAACCGTTACAACTTGAACCTGATCAGAATAACAATGCAA
>NW_008788445.1:0-221 GCF_000715545.1 Opisthorchis viverrini
TCACAGGATCGCAGAGTTTCACCTGTCCACGATTCCTATGAGCGAGACCATGAATCAAGCCTATGTGACGTTTGATAGATTTAGGAATGCTATCGAATCATGCTAATTCCGCCATTCATCTTCTTATTCTGTCTCTCTGCTCCTCGGTAGCCTCACTTTGCCACAAAGGCCATCCCGTTGTGCAACAATGTGTGTGTATGTGTCACTGACCTATTTACGCA
>NW_008788446.1:0-221 GCF_000715545.1 Opisthorchis viverrini
CAACGATTCTGACTAGTGAATCAAACTCGGTATCACGGTAATTCCCCAATTCGATTGCCTGTCCGCTACTTTCCGTATCCACAGTTTAAATTTAGGGCCAATAGATTTCAGAAGATTTGGTTTGGATAATACCAACTCTGCACTAGGAAATTTCCACGAACGGATGTGCTTCGTATTCGTGCAATATTATTAGGGTCATCCAGTATGGACCCCTGATTTGC
>NW_008788447.1:0-221 GCF_000715545.1 Opisthorchis viverrini
CAATCATTTTCACCTGAACATTGGGGTCGATTTTGTAAAGGAATGTCTCCAGGTTCGTGATGTTTTGACTAGCAGTACACCCAACGTGAACCAAGTTTTGCACAATGCATTTCATTGTCACAGTAATAAAACTAACCTGGTTTCAGATATTCGTTCACTTGAATGTTATCAAACAAAGCAGCACAAAACAAGATGATTATAGCAAAGGTCAGCTAAAGCAA
>NW_008788448.1:0-221 GCF_000715545.1 Opisthorchis viverrini
GAATGAAAATTTATTGTTGCCAAGGCAACAAACCTTTAGCCAATTTTAGTGTTTCGGCTTTGTTTAATTCCTACTACTCTAATCATGATTCCACGAGTTATGACAGTCCCCTCGACTTTTTTGTCGGGAACGTTTTCCGTTTCGCTTGCTGTGTTTTAGGCAAGTGTAAGACATGTGTTTATACACGACTTCTGTTACGGCTCTGGCTTGCTTGCGCTTCC
>NW_008788449.1:0-221 GCF_000715545.1 Opisthorchis viverrini
ACACAATAAATGGTCTCTGAGGCCACTGGCACTGCACTTCTTCAGCTTGGTCAAGAGTGGTTGTTCTGCCAACTAGATCTTTGCTTGCGTTCCTGAAAAAGCTGCCTTTAAAGCAGAGGAATCACCCTATGTATTCTCACCTGCAATGATTCAGCTGTATTGCTGGAACCCCGAGTCTTATTGCTTGTTGTGGGTTGCTCAGACGTGTACATGAGAAGCCG
>NW_008788450.1:0-221 GCF_000715545.1 Opisthorchis viverrini
CCTGGGCCCACCCACGTGAGCCGATTGGTCAAGTCGCACGGCAGAAGTACCGGTTGGCTAGAGGCAGCGCACCACTGACATAACTTCTTGTTTATTCCACTATGAGAATCGAGTAACAGCCTTATGACTCACGTGTTTGCCTGAAAATGAAAATAATGTTCCGATACCGGGTCCCATATGATTACCCTGGTGCAAAATGGCCCTGTACGCGCATCGTCCAT
>NW_008788451.1:0-221 GCF_000715545.1 Opisthorchis viverrini
GTGGGGCTTCTGCAAATTAATCCGAAATGGCAATACAGACTGAACGAGAAATCCAGCAAAATACTCAACATTAGTAAATTTGGGCAGCCCTTAATAACTCATTACCGTTCATGGTTAGGGTCATCAAAGTTAGAGAATCACGTGGCAATAATTTTTACATGAAAAATAACGCCTGATTCGTCGTCACCTGTAAGCGATAGATATATGGCATAAAAACAGTA
>NW_008788452.1:0-221 GCF_000715545.1 Opisthorchis viverrini
TTTACGCAGCAACTACCCGAAATGAGAAAATCTTGCCTGACGAAAATTTGCGCTCTGAGCTTGGAAATCATCCTATCATATTTCAGCCGTCTGTTTGCTGGTTCAGCGGTTAACCTGTTAGCCAAACCTGGTTCAAACAAGGAAGTTGGAGGTCAGGCACTGCGAGACGCGTTTCACAGCAGCTCGCCCGTCCTCAGTAGATAACTTGATTGGCATATTCA
>NW_008788453.1:0-221 GCF_000715545.1 Opisthorchis viverrini
AACAAAGCTTCCTTACGAGCGTGGTGCGCTGTGTTGTAGAATCAGGACTTACAGTGAATACGAAGTTTTGTACACAATACTGAAGCCTCAATCTGTCGTACAGTGTTTGTCGTTTCATAGTGTGTGATTACAGACTGTTGCCAAATTCTTATCGAAAAAACTGTTAGCATGCTCTAACGGCTGATGTCTAATTGTATGCTGCAAAACCTATGGTGACCAAG
>NW_008788454.1:0-221 GCF_000715545.1 Opisthorchis viverrini
GTGTTCTGGCGACGGATAATATATCGATCCGGACTGAGAAGACCAGACCAGCCTTTGTGAACCTGCATCAATTGTGTCACAGACGTCACATCAGCTTATCTAACAAGGGTTGAGTTTACAATGTTGTGGTGCGTTCTATGTCATTATGCGGGTCAGAAACCTGGCCACTGCGTTCTGTGGACATCAAAAAACTTTCTTGAATATTCCCATGGTTCGAAAAA
>NW_008788455.1:0-221 GCF_000715545.1 Opisthorchis viverrini
AGTGAATTCACCAATCCTGAAATGAACTTCCTCAGCTCAATGAATAAGAACAAGTTTACAGGAAGAGTGCGGCTTTTGGAAAGATCAACCAGTTACCAGCGGCAGCTCCACTTTCATCTCTAAGTCTGTACGCGCGATTTGGCTCCTGGCCATTCATACAAACACCTGTTTTTAGGAATGAAGAAGGTGGAAGATACTGCAGAAATAGCGAACTACCTGGC
>NW_008788456.1:0-221 GCF_000715545.1 Opisthorchis viverrini
ACAATTCACCGCCACCACCACACCACAATCATCACCGCCGCTGCCACCGACACCGCCGCTGCAAAATGTTTTCAGTCATGAAGAAAATTTTTGGAAATCCAGCAACCACGACCGTCCGGCAGCCCCAAAATAATGACACATTAGTTGGATGTCACTGGTTAAAGACGCTGCACATTATGCTTCATTATCAATGTTATTGGAGTTCAGTTTCGATTAAGATC
>NW_008788457.1:0-221 GCF_000715545.1 Opisthorchis viverrini
GCCTAAATCACTCACATTCTGTCTGCATACTCCAACCGACCAGTCAGCTGATAATTCCACCTGCCTATCAGCGGACTCTAGCAATTATCGATTTTCTCTACAGCTGATCTACGGCTCAATGACTGTCGGTGACAGTGTCGGAAATCGTGTGATTTATCTTCACTGGCATTATCAGAACGGAAAAATCAGCAGGACAAAACAGTCCGGTTCTGGGACATTTA
>NW_008788458.1:0-221 GCF_000715545.1 Opisthorchis viverrini
GCTGCGCATCAGAGATCCACAAAGCAGCAGTTGTGCTATTTGAACTGCTAACGTTCCCTCAGCAAAGTTAGTTGGACTTACGCTGCCGAAATTAACATTGTCGTTTAGAATTGGTGGCAGTTCGTACTTGTTACTGAGTGGTGAAGAAAATCTGTGTTGGAACTTGGCTTCCTGAATCGCCTCCGTGATATGTCACAAGGCACGATTACTTCACAATGCCC
>NW_008788459.1:0-221 GCF_000715545.1 Opisthorchis viverrini
GTCATAAGGCTCTCGAAGGCTAATAGGTGGCTGTTCAGTTTGTGCCAGGCCAAAAGCTATAAACTTCCCGACCGATAAAAGCTCTTCAGAATTTCGAGCGGCTCGTCGTGTACATATATCCGTATGTATCTACGCATATCTAGTACGAATCAGTAGGCGTGTGTCACTTTCAAGCACGCATCGCCATTTTTGCTGTCTTTGCTTTCGCATGCCGACACGCG
>NW_008788460.1:0-221 GCF_000715545.1 Opisthorchis viverrini
GTCAGCCAGACGTTCGGGGTATCGTCAGATTCTTCATCTAGGAGGATCGTCCGTTAGGTGTGCATCTGAAAATGGTTGGTCTTTCGGAAGCGTGGGAATAATTGCAAAGGTGGTTGAGATAAACAATTGATGTAGAAGAAGCACAACTGCGATTTTATTCTGGATGGGATGGCAGAGAACTGCTCCACGAGCCGCTCAATCCTCCCTCTTGTTTCGAGAAG
>NW_008788461.1:0-221 GCF_000715545.1 Opisthorchis viverrini
TTTATCCAGGCTAAAACCTTTACTTTAGTGTGAATCCGAGATGCATTTGACAGCTCACGTGATAGTCCTTCGAAAAGAATATATCCACAAAGCTTTTTCCTATATATGCCTTCGTTTATGTAACCTGAAAGTAACAGAATATCAGAATATGCACAACAGTGCAGCTTCCACTAATTTCCGCACCCCCAACCCGTAAGTACCGATTTCTGGTTGCCGAAAAT
>NW_008788462.1:0-221 GCF_000715545.1 Opisthorchis viverrini
TTTGGCAATAAAACAGGAAATATGGTTAAAATACTGTACAGGGTTGCTGAACGGTCGGTGTAGAACAATAGCCAAACGTCCATATTGGATTAGGAAGGTATCGCAATTTCCAGGTGTCGATTTTGCTGGAAAACGGAGGGAAACAGCTATCGTTGTCGCGAAATCCAGCGATACTTGACGTCCCGCAAGCTTCGAATGGCGTGTAGAAAAGACAAGATACA
>NW_008788463.1:0-221 GCF_000715545.1 Opisthorchis viverrini
ATTTGTAGCATTTCAGTTCTTTTATCGCATAATCCATGATTAGGGAACATGTTTCAATTTTTATTTAAAAGCGTTTGGTGTGTTTCCTTTTTCGTGCGAACTGCATAGTTTTTCCGTATATATTTTGGGGTTAGCCTGTGGGATTCCTGAGGTCTTCCAAAGGCACTGATTTTTCAGATGCGGATGATGTATTGCACAAATGCTTATTGCATGTATTTCTT
>NW_008788464.1:0-221 GCF_000715545.1 Opisthorchis viverrini
GTAAAGCAGTTTAGTGAGGATTTCATCAGCAAGTTCGTTGGTGGCTCGCCCTCTCTCAACTTTTCACACCACTGGCAGTCGCTAGTGATACTCAGCACTCAAGAAGTCGCTCAAAGTATGCGATAACAAAGGGTATAACATATGTCGAAGACAAAACGCTGGATGGTGCGCTAACAAAATACTAGTGGTTGGATTACAGTCTACTTGCGTATGTTACCATG
>NW_008788465.1:0-221 GCF_000715545.1 Opisthorchis viverrini
GAATGCTTGCAATAGATTGGCATCTAATGCTTCTCTCACCAACTTTTCTCCTCTTTTCACTTCAAAGCTTTAAGACATCAGTGTCAGTAGTGATGTTGTCGTCCCTGGCAAGGATGATGACTGTCGCTTTGTAGATTTCGGAAACGCCGGGTAAACTGACTGATTTAAGTCGAAATTTATAAACAGAGCTAAGAAAAAATAGGTGGGAGTTGATGAGACTA
>NW_008788466.1:0-221 GCF_000715545.1 Opisthorchis viverrini
ACTGCAGTCTACTCATGCCAAACGAATCGGTAGAACAGCCAAGCACCAAGCTATTCCACGCAGTTGCCGTGTACAGTCTCGTTCTTAAGTACGGTGAACGCGGCTCAAGGGCAGCCATTGGCTGAACAACTCAACTCAAATCATCTACATGGTGTTTGGTACCATGGTAGCACGCACCGCTATAGTTTCATGGCTCTTTGCTTTCCGAATAAAAAACGGCG
>NW_008788467.1:0-221 GCF_000715545.1 Opisthorchis viverrini
TTCATTGTTATCTTCGTTTCTTTGACAAAACTTTATGTGAATTAACTGCTCGCTTCATACGTTTATAAGCGAGAAGCAAACGCAAACAGATTTATGGGATATTTGGCAACAAAAACCGTCGTTTCGCCATCCTACATAACGAAATAGAAAACAGTGCGTCTAATTACACTTGTTTTCTTAAAAACAAGTAAAAACATGTCTGAGCGCAGGCATGTTCAACT
>NW_008788468.1:0-221 GCF_000715545.1 Opisthorchis viverrini
TAAACTCGGCACCCGTGGACTGTTATTTAATGGTAGACCGTAAGTTTTATCAAGTCGCTCTAACAAGTACAATACCGTGATTGACAATTATACGAAAATGCTTGATTACATCACCTGCGAGTGCTCGCTGAACGAGTATTCAGGCTCATAAAATCCTATGAAAGTTGTCCCAAAAACTACAGCTTATCTACGTGAAACGTTTGCAACCAAACTGCCCAGTT
>NW_008788469.1:0-221 GCF_000715545.1 Opisthorchis viverrini
ATCATCAATGATTCCTCGTGTGGCTTTAGCCACATATTTTCCGCGAACCGGTTTTAGCATGGGCATTTCAAGTGACACGCGCAAATCGAACTGTGTAACAAGTCACCCATCCCCAGGACGCAGCATATTACTAGATATCACTTACATTCACGTGATAGCGGACATCACAAGTGGGATTTAGCAGGCACTTGGCCTATCCATATACACCCTGAAAGTTACCT
>NW_008788470.1:0-221 GCF_000715545.1 Opisthorchis viverrini
GTCCCTAATCCCATGTGAAATCCTGTCCACCTCTAGGTTTCCACCACTGCGCACTAGGTAAGGAAAACAGCGCTCATCGCAACAGGCAGCAACTCGGCATGAGTGACGCATTGCCCAGTGAACCAAGCTTGCAGTACTGGATATATTCTTGAAGTGAAACAGAGTCTACTTCACCGAAGCCCCGTTTCCTAATGATCTCATCGCATATTTGCTAGTTTCAG
>NW_008788471.1:0-221 GCF_000715545.1 Opisthorchis viverrini
GTGGCATGACAGCTAGACACAGAAAGGGTTTGATTGGCTGAACGAGAAGGGATGGAGACAGGAGGATGAACCGCCAAGATGAGCGAACTATGAATAATAAATGCTATTCCACATCAACTTGGGGACGCTAGAATTACACACACTGTCGTAGACGATAGTCAGAAACATTTAGTGCCATATGCGTGACGCCAGTACTGAGTTGCGGTTCTGGTGAAAGGAAG
>NW_008788472.1:0-221 GCF_000715545.1 Opisthorchis viverrini
GCATTCAGACGGTGCTTGATCATATATGATTGGTATCAATGTTCCATGAACACGATAAGTTTGTTTCCCTTTTCGGGCGATTCCGATTCTTCAACCCAATTCATCACCAATGGGCCACTTAATGGTTAACACGAACGAATGTCTGCCAATATACACTCCATGTAGCCGAAGTTTCGCTGATCAATTGCGCTAAGCCTGCATTCAAATTGCTCCTCTTAGAC
>NW_008788473.1:0-221 GCF_000715545.1 Opisthorchis viverrini
TGCGTTGACCGCTGAAAGCGCATGGTCTAACTGCACATACTAAAGAGGTTCAGCATGATTGAATCTGCTTGCTCCAATTGTGTAAGGAACGCTTTATTTTTATATCGGTTCATATGTTATCGTGAGTTACTTGTTCTCTAAGATACGTGCTGCGCCCAACAAGTATGGTGGTTGAAGCGCTAACGACACGAGAGAGCTTGGGAACGCTGTCTTAGAATTTG
>NW_008788474.1:0-221 GCF_000715545.1 Opisthorchis viverrini
CTGCCTGTTTCCAAAGCGACTGCTTATCGGATCGGATGATCGTTGATTCCCCGGGGTCGCGCTCCTGGAAAATGGGAGCCTGCATATTTTCGCCATGGGTTTTTCCGCGGAATCGTTCCATACACCGTGGTTTATCTTCGTGGAAATACGTTGTTTGTGTGTTCCACCAGATTTCGGTGTGCGTCCGTACGAGTTTATGCATTACGCTTTTTCAGCGTTTT
>NW_008788475.1:0-221 GCF_000715545.1 Opisthorchis viverrini
CCGTCTAATCCTACTGCCCAGTGAATACAAACTACGTATAGTTCGATAGTTTTAACCGTCCTGTAAGACCCTTAGCAACCTGGATCTTTCAGTCAGTGTTCTGAAAATTGGCTACTGGAAAGAGGAGTGGGAGAAAGCCTAGGGTTTTTAGTTCTTGAGGTTCCCTTTGTTCACCCGTTTAGTTCGTGGACCAATTAGGGTCACGTTCTTCGTAGTTGTAG
>NW_008788476.1:0-221 GCF_000715545.1 Opisthorchis viverrini
GATATTATGGGCAGTCTACCAGTTTTGTCTGCTTTCCTGCAATCCGATAGAAGGCATGTAGACCAGCATCTGTCTGCTCATTACACTCTATCAACACATCACTCATCGTAAAACGGATACTTGCTATCGTTTTTCAGAGAGCCCAATTAGATGTTCGTTCTTATCCAAAGTCCCAAATGAGAATCGCAAACTACGGAGATGACTTGATTTCCTCGCCGCAT
>NW_008788477.1:0-221 GCF_000715545.1 Opisthorchis viverrini
ATAGTCCATTACCTGTGGCCCTTCTTTGGGCTCATCATGTAGACGAAATCTCCGAGTTTCCGTCATCCTTGCGTCCTCTTGTACGCCGAACTGTAAAAAATTGCTGAAATACACTCGTTTGCAGACTATGCTTGCAAATTACATCAGTAGTGGGCTGTTGAAGAGTTTTCGGGAACCTAATTTCATGAAAATATACCGCAGAATTCCGAATCTCGTGCCAA
>NW_008788478.1:0-221 GCF_000715545.1 Opisthorchis viverrini
TGCAACCATTGTGTCTGGAAGGTGAAAAGGGAGCAGCATTAAAAACTGGGCTTGCATGATCGGGCGACCCGGTACTGCACCTGGTTGGAAAAGCTAAACGTTCAGGAGTACCTTAGACCAAGATTTCTGATGTCCGTATAATAAGTGATAGGATTTCCTTTTATTGTGAAGGCACCAGCCGGGAGGGAGCGTCGGCAGGAAGTTATGCAGGATTTCGTGGA
>NW_008788479.1:0-221 GCF_000715545.1 Opisthorchis viverrini
GCGTGCGTGGTAAACTAGAAAAAATATTAGTGGCGTATATTTGTTTGAGTTATGGGGACACTAAGTGTTGCAGGACTTTCGGGATCGGTAGCGAGGACGTGAGCTCACGTTTCGTCTGGCCTCTGCTATAAAGGTATTTCTTGTGCAGCAGGCGGTGAATGGGAGTTCATATCATCTTAAAACGTCTGAGCCATAGTGGAGTAAGGACTGGGGTTTACACC
>NW_008788480.1:0-221 GCF_000715545.1 Opisthorchis viverrini
GCTAGCTATGAGTCGCTAGTGATAACCCTCTGCTCTCTAACTACCCCTTTATCACGATCACCTATCTAATATCCCGATATTCTTCTTATGCATGGTAGAGAGGACGTGTAACCTAATGTAACTAGAGCAACCGGTTCCAGCTTCATTGTTTACCGTCAACGGCTATTATGACCGAAACTGCTGGGTAGCACTGAGGTGTGCTAGGTGTATATCTGTTTGGT
>NW_008788481.1:0-221 GCF_000715545.1 Opisthorchis viverrini
TGGATCAAGGCGCTCCTATCAGCCAGATCATTCCGAGCGAAAATAGACTCGGCCTAACCTTCTTCCTTGCCAGTCTCCATTGGCACTCCTCAAAGCCCCAATCTGGGTCCACTGCTGTTTCTGACACATGTGAACGGCCTTCCAAATGCTTTGGCAAGTTCATGTATAATTATTGCGGACGACTTGTTTAAGTGAGGTAATGTCAAGGTCACTGACCGTCG
>NW_008788482.1:0-221 GCF_000715545.1 Opisthorchis viverrini
TTGATTGGTGATGAAACGTTTGCAGCCCATCCCAACCGAACAAACCAACAACCATATATTACAAGATTCAGCGGCTGGTATCCCTGAAGGGTTCCATATAATGAGTTGTGAGTAGACGGTGTGCATAGGTCGCATTCGTCTTGATGAAATAAGGCCTAGCACTAGGAGATTGGCAAACTGGCCATAAGAGCAACCAGATGATAAAATCAACTGACCAATCC
>NW_008788483.1:0-221 GCF_000715545.1 Opisthorchis viverrini
GTTGCCAGTTGTTCTTTTCTTCGGTTGTGACGATGCGCTTTACATGCCCCAAGTGCGAACTCATGTCCTCACACAGGCGTCCACCCGTGAACTGATGACAATTCGCGGTGCTCTGCTTTGTCATGTGTGAGTGAAACTCGTTCAAACTGGAGTCACACAGTGAGTTTATCAACAGTTGAGCAAGAAGGATTGACCATTCAAAAAAATTTAGAACGAATTAC
>NW_008788484.1:0-221 GCF_000715545.1 Opisthorchis viverrini
ATCGGATTTAACAGTAGTTTCTACCAGTTGGCATTGCGATCCTAAACTTTTCACATAAAGCCTTGTTTCAGCACTGTACCTCATTTGCTCCATTCGATGGTTCCAGAGTATTAAGTCGCGACGCTGCATTTCAAATCCCCAGCCCCAGTGGCCTGACAGGACCACACTATTGATCAATTGGGAGAAAAGTGCTTCAGAGCAGGGGATACTACTGAGAATAT
>NW_008788485.1:0-221 GCF_000715545.1 Opisthorchis viverrini
TGGAGAAGTGAGTACCCACGCTTGTGTGCGGTTTGTAAAGCAAACTTTTCGATTTTTGGAATGGCCCCCGAGAATGGCCGCAGTAACCGCAAGAAAAACATCAACACAGTCAGTAGAAAACGAGCCTGCAATTTTTTTAATCCAGTGCTTGAGTGACGGTAGTAAACCTTGGTTACCTTAGAATGAGGATGATGTCACGCAAACCGGTGCGAGGGCAGCGT
>NW_008788486.1:0-221 GCF_000715545.1 Opisthorchis viverrini
CTTGCCTCCTCCACAAGTTCGAATCCGTATACGGTGTTCGGGTCGGCCTATTTATTAGCACCATGTCATTTTCCAACCTATCCCCTAAACCTGACTTCCCTACAACAGTGCAACAACAACAGTGAGCCTGCTTAGTTTAAGAGTAAACCACATTTCTGAGACAAAAATGGCCATGTTCCTCTAATTCGAATTATTCTATCTACATCTCCACTTTTGCTCGT
>NW_008788487.1:0-221 GCF_000715545.1 Opisthorchis viverrini
GCGCTCCAACCACTGAGCCATCTTGCCCGTAGGTTCATTCTCTGGGTTTTCACCAACCCCATGTTCTTCTCCAAACTGAATCATATTCATTTCGCGAATCACACTGTTTTGTAACCTAACTGGGTTTTAACCAGAGACTCAATCCCATTCCAGCTGAAACTGTTGTCTCAAGAAGAACAAATCGTCAGGCTTAGCACATGATTAGTAGTGTCCCGCCAAGG
>NW_008788488.1:0-221 GCF_000715545.1 Opisthorchis viverrini
TTGAAATATCGCGATACATGTATAAAATTTTATTGTAAAATATTAATCATAATTTTGGTGAAAATACATCGAGAGCACACGAGCTGTTTTGCCCTTCTTGGGGCTGTTCATGCAGGCGGTCTGGTGAACGAAGCAAGCACATTTGCCTGGAATCCAGATTATTCCGTCAATCATTTGAATTAGATTGCTGATGTGTGTATATTCGCTTATTTGGAGCAATT
>NW_008788489.1:0-221 GCF_000715545.1 Opisthorchis viverrini
GCGTCTGATGACACGGCTTCAGGCGGCTGATCATGGCACAACGGTAAAACAGCAGTAGTCCCTTGTGTGAAGGTCTGGTTTAAGCGTCGGGTTCGGGTATCTCCAAACCATGACTTACTTATCATCTCACAAACTCCCCGAACGCCCCAAAATGGAAGCTGTGAACAGCGCTTCCAAGAGGAAAGTGCTTAGAAGTGAGCCTGGCAGAGTAATTTATCGCG
>NW_008788490.1:0-221 GCF_000715545.1 Opisthorchis viverrini
TGCACCAATCGAACAAGCAACCAAGTCGAGATGTACGATCATGTGTCCTGAACAAACCGAAACCCTAAATGCAAGAAGCAAATGACCAAGTCGGTCACCTGGAGAACAAGGACACTAGTGTCGTCAACTCAGATAGCCAACGAATGCTATGGAAACATCCGTACTCACCATAGAAGGGAGAACGTACGCAGAAAGTATCATTGCTCGCACAGACTCGCCTA
>NW_008788491.1:0-221 GCF_000715545.1 Opisthorchis viverrini
AAACAGCCAGCTGAATCTCAAATGCCCCAACTATTCGTCCAGTTCGCCGGTAAATACAACAATACCTGACATTTAAGCTTGTCATAACAGCACAATAAAATTTGTCTTTGATGGCATCGGAGTCACCTGTGGTGTAAGCAGACACGGTAAAAAGAAAACAATCAACTTCTCATTTGTTGGGTTTATTCATGAACGCTGCTGGACGGACCGCACATAAGTGA
>NW_008788492.1:0-221 GCF_000715545.1 Opisthorchis viverrini
GTTCTGACTTGACAGTCCGCTTGAACCAATCATTTACTTTCCCTATACAAACAGTGACTTAATACGTTGTACATTTTGCCAAACTGCTCCCAAATTCCACAGAAACGTCGCTATCGTCTCCTGTTGGTCTGCGGCCTGTCACACCCATCAGATTGTGTAACGCCCCGACTGACGATTGCCATAATTTTTTAGTGTGGGGATGTTACTATCAGGAAGGTCAG
>NW_008788493.1:0-221 GCF_000715545.1 Opisthorchis viverrini
TTTGATAATTCGAAAAATACCGCACTTGTCATTAGTCCCTCATCCCTAGATCGGGTTAATCTGTTCATAAATACAAGCTTCTCATGCAAGAATTGTTTAGGAGGAATCGTTGTTGAACTGAGGATTTAAGGTTTTGGTTGTCAGGACATTCAAGAGGCTCGCCTCATAGTGTATTACATCACCCTGCGCGATACGATAGTGAGGATAATAGACAGGTAGCT
>NW_008788494.1:0-221 GCF_000715545.1 Opisthorchis viverrini
ATGTACTGGGTTTACACTTACTTCAAATATACCGCCTTGAAATAAGAGAAGCGAATGCAAACTTGAATGCGGTATTTGAAATAAAGCTTCCAAGAAATACGGAGAAGACCATCAGGTTTTTTGAAAACAGTCTTTTTGGTTTTTCGATTACAGAATTTTCCCTACTATTGCTTGCGGTCGTTGTTTTTAAAGAGAAGTCGACAGTTAACATTCTGGTGTAA
>NW_008788495.1:0-221 GCF_000715545.1 Opisthorchis viverrini
ACGCTTTACGCGAAGTCGCGCGAAAATCACCTTGTTCCTGAAAGCTGCATCAATGATATCCGGGACCAATCTTTTTAGTAAAAGTACTTATGAAGCCAGTCGCTACGTGAAACTATTTTGCAGATTCACTTTGTTGCTCACTACTGTCTGAACAACACAGGCGCTCAACGAAATAATCCACATTTATCCCAAAAAAGACCAAAAATCACCAACGTGCACGC
>NW_008788496.1:0-221 GCF_000715545.1 Opisthorchis viverrini
AGATTGAAAGTTCACATCATAAATCAAGCTCATTGGCTGAACAAATGGTCGGCAGGCGAATGTTCTAGGGCCGACGCCGTGGATCAAAATTGATCGCTGTTTACCCAACTAACGGGTCCTCGTGGGAACGAGGAGGCACGTCTGGCCCACTTTACCACGTCCATTGCTTGGTAGCATCCGGTTGCTTTGCTTGAATCAAAGTCTAATCAGACAAAACATTC
>NW_008788497.1:0-221 GCF_000715545.1 Opisthorchis viverrini
TGGCCTCTGCGGGCAGATGATGTGAAGCGCTTTTAGATTGTTGATCATGGATGCCTCAGAAGCGTTGCTGGTATCGGCGAATGCCTAACGAGGCAATTAGAAAACAGGTATTTGGTTGTACATCAGGCACTTCAATCCCGCCAAGCATCCAGCATCGTCAACTGCGTTGGTTCGGCCATCTACCGAGACGAGTGTAGTTCTTCCTGCCTACTTCGGAATGC
>NW_008788498.1:0-221 GCF_000715545.1 Opisthorchis viverrini
GCCACAACCAGGGCAAGCTCAGACCGGAAGCAGTTTGTGGAGGGCGGATTATGAGGTTCATCATGCTAAGTGAGCATATTTTGGGGAGGGCGTGCAGTTGAAGTGAGAGTTGTCAACCGTGTAGTCCCTTGTGTCGTCGTGGACAGGAGGTGCGGAAGGGGTGGACATATCATGGAAATATATGGGGAGTTTCAAAAGCTTCCGTACACAAAGTTGTGTCC
>NW_008788499.1:0-221 GCF_000715545.1 Opisthorchis viverrini
CCGTCCGGTTATCTAGCCTAATCAAGGTCAATGCCTCTGGACATAAAAACTGGAGCCTATTTGTAGTGTGGGCATATGCCCCAACGTAATGTAGTTCTGGCGCTGAAAAGGATACTTTCTACCAGTTGCTATTAGGGCTTCCTCGAGAAAGAAGCACTGAGATTGTGGTTGCGGGCTATACAAGTGCTCGAGTCGGTCATCTGAGCTCCTTGGAATCACAT
>NW_008788500.1:0-221 GCF_000715545.1 Opisthorchis viverrini
GGAGGCGATTTTACTAGGTGTAATAGGAGTTCAGTGACCAGTTGTGGTCCCATTTACTTGGTAGCATTTGGTCATCGCACGCCGGTATTACTGTGATTATTTTTTGAATTACAAATTTCAAGTATGCTCCCGAAACCCTAGTTCTACTCATTTGCCTTAACTTATTACATGGCGGCTAAATGGAGTAAATTATTTTCTCAAAGTTGGATGAACGTGTAAGA
>NW_008788501.1:0-221 GCF_000715545.1 Opisthorchis viverrini
CTATGAGTTTTCAGGATGCTTTAACTTTCTAAACCACTCAGTTCATTCGGCTGGATAAACGAAAACAAATGACCCGGTTTCACAGGCAAGCAAACGAGCTAGTGACCCCGAGTTGAACGATGTGTTTCAGCCTGGATTTTGTCCTGGAAGTGAATCCAGCCTACACGGAAAAGCCAAGTAGTACTCTACAAATCCTTCAGCAATGCGCGTCA
This sequence comes from Opisthorchis viverrini, assembly GCF_000715545.1. Classification (NCBI taxonomy): domain Eukaryota; kingdom Metazoa; phylum Platyhelminthes; class Trematoda; order Opisthorchiida; family Opisthorchiidae; genus Opisthorchis; species Opisthorchis viverrini. Next base: position 213 of record NW_008788501.1, read on the forward strand.
CACGAAACT
>NW_008788502.1:0-221 GCF_000715545.1 Opisthorchis viverrini
AAAAAAACATGGTAACCGGTGGTAAAAATCAGATCAATAATTGATTTCAGCATGCAAATAGTTGAAAGTAAACTGCCAGTGCTAATGTGATGTTATGCCGTCATTGATATGGGATGCCGTACAAAATTTCGTTTATTCTTCAGTAAACCTTTGGCAGTTCCAACAGAATTACTTTGATTTTTTCGGATCCTGAAATTTGTCGAAAAGAACAGTATAAAAGA
>NW_008788503.1:0-221 GCF_000715545.1 Opisthorchis viverrini
GGACCTGGGATTCTCAACAACGGAACCCGTTTTGGATTTGAAACACAATTTGGTATGGTTAAACGTAGGTAATTTGAATTCGCGAGTCGCACGGAACTTCAATCTCGACGGGGGTCTTCAGTGAAGCATTTGAATGAAACAGACAACCAGAATGTTGCTCGAATCTGTTTGCGAACGTGCTTGTCCTAACACCTGCATACCAATCATGTGGTTCATGTGAG
>NW_008788504.1:0-221 GCF_000715545.1 Opisthorchis viverrini
ATGCAAGCCACTTCTAGCGACCCAAATATTTCTGTTACAAAATCTGGTATCGCTGCAAAGTGTAAAGCGCTGCTACAAGAAAGGATGGAATCAAACCTCAAAACTCACGCTTGCAGACCAGCCAATCGACGTAGTCGTTCAGCTGTGAACGAAGAACCGAAGAAAGCTGCCAGGCTATCCAATCCTAGACACGAATAGCCGAGGGTTGAGTTCGAATCACG
>NW_008788505.1:0-221 GCF_000715545.1 Opisthorchis viverrini
CCACCACGATCAGAATCGACGTATGAGGGAATTCCGAACAAACATGTGATCAAGGTGGGTGGGGAGGCGAATGGAAAACGGGAGTACTCGTCAATCATTGTTAAAAGATATTTGTCAATGGAAGTGGACCTTTAAAATCGACGACGTTACTGAGTGGAAATGCGTGCTTCTAGATGCTTTGCACCCCTTGTCGTGCACCGCTACTAACACAACACCACACG
>NW_008788506.1:0-221 GCF_000715545.1 Opisthorchis viverrini
GAACATTTTAACGGAACGTTTCATATATTACGTCCTACAACACTGACTTACAGGCAAATGCTGGGAAGACGCACTCTTCCGCTGCATCGGTGCGCTCGATCATTTGTCGCATTTGAGGGGAATCATCTGTAGAACCCAAATAAAACATTCCAGATCTATCATTAGAACACGAAACCATAAAAATGCAGTTTCCGTGATTTCAAATGCAAGATCATTGATTT
>NW_008788507.1:0-221 GCF_000715545.1 Opisthorchis viverrini
TAATTAGCCCCATAAGGGGTACATCTGACGACGTCCCACTCACAGATTTTTTGCAGTTTTCTCAGACAATGCAGTTGTAAAATATAACTAACATGTAATCGATCTTAGGGACGAAATGGTTTGTGATGAATAGTTGCTGGTCCCACCTGATTCCTTTAAACTGAGAAATGTGTCAGTTATGGCAGAAGCAGGGCGAGATATGTCGGTGGCTAGAGCGCTAA
>NW_008788508.1:0-221 GCF_000715545.1 Opisthorchis viverrini
ATCCTCGGCAATACGCACCTCACTACTGCAATCGACGTTGGAAAACGAAACCTATACTGTGTCAGGACATTTCGATACGATGAAGAAAGCAAACGATAGGGGGACATCTTCCAACAAGTTCCAATACTTGGGCAATTTTTAGACATACTCCTGGGTAAATTAGTTACCTGAAGTAAGAATACTTCGACAGCTAAACTCCTTTACAGACAAATTCACCTTTG
>NW_008788509.1:0-221 GCF_000715545.1 Opisthorchis viverrini
TCAAGCTCTAACCACTTGGGCCATCTCGCGCCCTGTGGCTGTAGGGATGGAAGGATGGATGAGTTCCTCGGTGACGTAAAAGCCTATACTCACACCCCGGTCGCCCGATATACCCTGTCTCCACGAATCAGTATTACCTTCTTCTCTGGGGCATTGTTCTTTATGAAAGCTCGTCCCAGCAGCTTCAGGCACCTCTTCAGAACGAGCATGAATTTCTGCAT
>NW_008788510.1:0-221 GCF_000715545.1 Opisthorchis viverrini
GCTCCCGTCTAGGCTTGGGTAGCCTGGCCCCATCTTAGCCTTTGTGATTCCGGAGCAGTTGACCTACAGCCCCAAAGCAAAGGGATGCTATGGCTGACTCATTACCGATATTATTGTTATCCAGGGTGGCCCCTCAATTACCTGTATTGTGCCAGCCCGCAGTGACAATGCTTAATAACACGGACTTCACTAATTTTACTCATGAAGGTATTTCGTTGACC
>NW_008788511.1:0-221 GCF_000715545.1 Opisthorchis viverrini
AATGGATATTAGCGACTTACCTAGGGACAGAAAACTCAGTTGTACTCATCATCGTTATTACGGCGTAACATATTTATATGAACTCTAATATATCAGATACTTACATCCGATCTCCAATCCTATTTCCAACAGGGCAGGTAAAACGTAGACTGAAGCCACCAATCCTGTAGTAAATCTCACTTTTCAATGGATGCGAAGTGGATTTATGAGAAAATATACTA
>NW_008788512.1:0-221 GCF_000715545.1 Opisthorchis viverrini
CGCTTTTTGTCAGGCTGCAGTTTCAACCAAACCGCATCACGATTCAACTGCGGAGTTCAACGAAATTTGAATGACACTGTTCTGGGACCGGTTCACAGTGAGCCTTTTTATCACGTACATGTCAAACATCTTGCACATGCGTACAACCGAATTTCCACTCTAAGGTCTACATTTGATACGACCGGACGCGAGCGGTATAAGGGTAATTGTTATCAATTGAT
>NW_008788513.1:0-221 GCF_000715545.1 Opisthorchis viverrini
CCATGGTTTCAGAGTTCAAATACCCATGTACTTAAGTTAGTTCTTCAAGGGTTATCTACCATGAAGCAAAAATTGGACAGATCAGATGCACCTAGATAGATTCCAGGTAAGAAAAATAGCTACGTTGGATCCGAACCTGCAGTCATTCCTTGAATGTTTAACCGGACAGTCACGCTAGTTACATTGAGATTTCCTTCTTTTATTTGTTGCACACCTTCCTT
>NW_008788514.1:0-221 GCF_000715545.1 Opisthorchis viverrini
TTTGACGTTCAAGCAAGAAATAAGAATGATGGATTCACGAAATGAACTCGTGTGCAAGTCACCTGTATCTCAACTGAATTTCTTCAACTGAATGTGGTGCTCCAAGCCGCCTCATCTTTCACGGGGCGAGATGGCTCAGTGGTTGGAGCGCTAATTTACTGACCGGAAGGATGGTAGTTCGACCCCTACCACTGCCTCTCGACTTCGCTTGTCAAGATTTG
>NW_008788515.1:0-221 GCF_000715545.1 Opisthorchis viverrini
GCACCTTTAGAGTTCTATCCTTTTCATGCTTTGGTTACATTGAGGATGGCGGCGATTTTAAAACCGATGCAGACCGTATATCTCCTTTAGTAAATGTGCCAACACGAACCTATCTACAGGAACTGCTTTCAGTCCATCGGAGCACCTCAGTATTACTCCCGTTTTGTTCCTAATTCTGCCAAATATGCAAGTTGCTTCTCTGATGTCGTACCTTTCAGTCA
>NW_008788516.1:0-221 GCF_000715545.1 Opisthorchis viverrini
GGTTTTCAGCCTGCTCAAACACTGTTCGAGATAAGTTGACTTTGGTCAACTTTGGCCAACTTCAACTCAGAACATGCGCCAATGAAATTTTGAAGAAAAGGTGCTTCTAGTATGATTTATGAGTTACGTGTTTTCTCAAAGCCACGTGAAAAATAGTATCTCCGCCAATCGTAAAATAGCAATATTGCATTTAAACGTGTTGCGTAATGAACAGCGATGTT
>NW_008788517.1:0-221 GCF_000715545.1 Opisthorchis viverrini
GGTATCCAGGTGACTGTCCAACATGTGAGCGGCATGCTGATTGTGCAGGACTTTCATCTTCACGATGAAAACTTTGCAAGAAACAAAACGTCTAAAATGCATACATGAATTCTGAAAATGCATTGCAATTATGCAGTTTATCAGATACCGGCATGAAACAGATAAAGCTTTGTTTTGAATGATAGCTGATAACCACTGCCACAACCGTTCGTTTTTGAACA
>NW_008788518.1:0-221 GCF_000715545.1 Opisthorchis viverrini
TCACATGAAATATACAAATGATGTCACTGGAAGCATTCACTTAATCATGTGCAAACTAATTGACGGGAAATCGAGTGTGTTTGCATCTGCGAGGTAACAGGCCGGTTAATGTGGTACGATTTTGCTAACCATGCGGACAAACAAGTGCGTGAGGACGAGCGTGTATTGCGGTGATTGTGGCTTCGTACATTTCACCGTTTGCTAACCGGAAAAGTAATGTT
>NW_008788519.1:0-221 GCF_000715545.1 Opisthorchis viverrini
ACGGTTCGTGCATTATTAAAGTACTCCAGGTTTTATGGCCGGGGGAAAGCAAGCCCAGTAAATACAGCTCAGCCAATTTGAACAAGCAAAGAGCAAACAGACGCTGGTAGGGGCAAGTTGCGAAGGAGGCAGTGAAATCACAGTTGCCAATGAAACAGTAGGGACGGAGTGGTGATATTCAGGGATAGTGCGGAAGCGCACCGCGATGTTGTGTGTGTGTG
>NW_008788520.1:0-221 GCF_000715545.1 Opisthorchis viverrini
GTGCTTTGGTTCCAGTAAACGTCACAGTATGCCTTCCTTGCAAATGTGCCTGTGCAGTTCCTGGACGGGCCTATGCCAGGCAGCAAAAATAAATTAAACGTTTACGCACACAACCTCGGGAAAAGCCTGAATATCATCACTGCAATCAGGCGAGGTTCAACTTCAGAATATTTAGCGTGATATGTTAAGTGATCCGATGTACATCAGCGGGCAGCGCGACT
>NW_008788521.1:0-221 GCF_000715545.1 Opisthorchis viverrini
TGATAACCGGATGTACCGTTGAGGAGCATTTGAAATCGTTGAAACTAGTGCATGATCTTTTGAAGGAATGTGGACTACGAATGAAGAAAGAAAGTGTGTGGTAGCTCGGGTGATCTTCTGGACTTTTTGGGTTTTCGCATCACGTGGTTTTACCCGTCTAGCGGAAAAATACGTCCATTATTAGGACCAAACATGACAAATCGATATGCGAGGTTTGTTTC
>NW_008788522.1:0-221 GCF_000715545.1 Opisthorchis viverrini
CAAAACATGTATTTTCGGTAGTACATCGATTCTAATACACTCTTCTTGTAGGACGGATATGTTTGTCAAATTAAGAGGAGAGTAAAATAAAAGAATTGTAACAACTTATTTATTCCAAGGTTCTGAGCATCGGAATTCGGAGGGAAAAAGCTGCAGTCAAAATTCCCGAGCAACCCTATGAGTAATGTTCCTTCACGAGGTCTGTCTTAGCCAACGGGACA
>NW_008788523.1:0-221 GCF_000715545.1 Opisthorchis viverrini
TGCACCTCCTATTTTCTGTTACCCCAAATCAGAGAAATTATCTACCACAAGCAAGACTTTTGGTGTCGCTCCAGATCGATTATTACCCGTGACTTAACAAGTATTCGTTGTGGACTTAGCGAACCTAGATATGACATCAAAACTATCCTCCACTAGCCTACGCGCGAAGAAATGAAAACCCTTTGCCATAAAGTCGTTTATTGGCAAACACTAACTAAGCA
>NW_008788524.1:0-221 GCF_000715545.1 Opisthorchis viverrini
CGACTCTATCAGGACTATTTCCATTTAGACTCATCTGATCCTCACTATGCCTGGATGGAGGCACTGCAAGATACAGCTGCCAACTGATGTCAGTGGTGTTCTTGTCTAGGAGGTTTAGGCACCTCGGAGTGATTGTGGTAAGCTAGCACCAAGTCCCTCCCCCGTCCACCTTTACTCTTTTATCTACGATATGGCTTTCAAATAAACCACGGTTGTACGGC
>NW_008788525.1:0-221 GCF_000715545.1 Opisthorchis viverrini
AATAGGCAGATGCGTGAAAACCAAGAGGATGCGTTGACCATATTCTCACCTTCCGACGGATTCTGAAACGAAAACACTGACTCTTTAATTTAGAAGATGCCTTTGACTCTATGGACTGTCCGACACAACGGCACAGTCTATGGAGCGAAGCGTTCTTTATAACTGCTTGACCCTCCATAAAGCGATGTACGTCAGCTCCTGCGGACACGTGAGAGTCTAAA